>NC_091284.1:62404541-62706011 GCF_032444005.1 Ranitomeya imitator | reverse complement strand
TTCCAGATGTGCCTTTTCTGGGGTGGCTGGGGGCAGGTGTTTTTAGCCAGGGGGGGGCCAATAACCATGGACCCTCTCCAGGCTATTAATATCTGCCCTCAGTCACTGGCTTTACTACTCTGGCGGAGAAAATTGCGCGGGAGCCCACGCCAATTTTTTCCGCCATTTAACCCCTTATTTTACTAGCTAGAACGGCCAAATTTTGCACATACACACTACTAACATTAGTAGTGTGGAATATGCAAAAAAAATGGTGATATGAGATGGTTTACTGTATGTAAACCAGGTCTCATATCATGTCGGGTTTGTGAAGGAGAAAGCAAAAGCCGGTAATTGAATTACCAGCTTTAAAGCTATCTCACGCTGCATTAAATATAAATATATATATATAGGTGTCTCCCTGACATATATATATATATATATGTATATATACCTATTCTATGTGTATATATCTACTCTAATCTAACCTGTCAGTGTGATTTTACTGTACTCTGCGCTGAATTGCCGGCTTTTCTAAGGACACGGGTGCGTAAAAATCGGACAGCAATACGGATGTCATACGGATGTTGCGATAAAAAACTCGCATCACACTCGCATGACACTCGCATGGCACTCGCATGGCACTCGCAGACATTACATCAGTTTTTTCGGTCCGTAAATCGGACCGTTTTTTTCTCACACAAGTGGAAAGGGGCCCTAATAGGGAGGCATTCAGCTGACTACTAGAGGTTGATCACGGGCGACCTCTGCGCTAAATATCTTCAGACTAGATCTCCTCCGCAGTTGTTTGTCAGGCTGAGAGATTCTCTCATGTTCATCGATAGAAAATTGCTGAAGATTTTTCTATTAATTACACACGGAACTGCAGCAAAATAGACAAGTTTGGAAAACTAAATTTTTCCTGAAAATGTAACATAATAAAAAAGTCACTTCATCCATACCTCTGCAAACAACCAAATCCCCATTAAAGTCCACTTGATTTCCCTGCAAATGGAAGATAGTTATCCACTGGTCCAGCCAGTATTGAGAGTAGGGGCCATTATTCAAGCTATTCTTTCTGCATTAATTGGGGTTTTATTTGTTTTGGGTTTTTTATGAGTGACACATATGCAAATTACCAAGGGTAAATATCACTATTTAGTTCTGAAGTCAGAAAATTATATTTATACAATCTATCATACTTGTTATGTCTGCAAGACTTTCATTCCCCATTTCACCTAAATTTTGTTAGATTTCCATTCCGTCATCTGGTGATGTAAGTTTGTTCTGGTAGAACCACGAGATTTCCGTATTATATCACTAGAATGCAGCTATACTACAACTGTCTGGAATCAGTCGGGGGCCACATTATGGATTCATACCAGTTGTACTGAGTGTTTCACATATCCAAATTATGTGCTGCAAGTATGGACTATTATGTCAGGATGGGTCGCCGGTCTACCGACACAAACACAAAAGCCTCATTGATATGTTTGATGAAGAGGAGGAGATGGGTGGTGGATCACGGATGCTGCCGCTGCTGAAAGTGATTCCAAGCCATGAGGATAAAAACAGGTTTATTCTTTTATTCTTTCAACACATTTTGAAGTAGAGTTAATGCCTTCTGCAGGCTGAAGAAGGTGTTTTTTATCCTCACAACTTTGAATCACTTTCGCCTGGGATCCACCAACCGTCTCCTCTCTCCATTTTACCTGGTCCTCCATCCAGCGGCCGGAGCAGCCCAAGTGAGTGATTAATTCCAGTCTATTCTCGCCTATGGGTAGCGATGTCACATAAGGAGCGCCTCTTTCATTTTTCCCTCATAGATAAGTTCATGATTATTAACTTCAGGTTATGAGACTCATGGCAGTGTGGAAATAGCAGTGCATACTGGGGCCATAAATGTCAAACAAGTGAAACCTTCCCAATAGGACGATCCTTTAGTTAATTGGAACATTTATATTAGGGAAAAATATCTCCAATATTTGGTCCAAAAGGAGACACCTCATTCCACCATACAACCTTCTGTTCACTGCTCTCCCATTAATATAGGCCTTTTAATGTGCTTTAAAGACTTATGTCCTAACCTTAGGATATGCAGTTATTAAATAGGGGAAGTCAGACACTTGGTCCTGCTGCCAATCAGATGTTTGAATGGGTTGATTTGTACTTTAAGTAGTGGCTGTGTCTGATTTTACAGTTTATTACAGCTGTGTTTCCCTAAAGTTAATAGGAGTGAACTGTAATACCAGGTGCAACCTTTACTAAAAGTAATTAGCTGTGACTAGTAGTGATGAGCGAGTGTACTCGTTGCTCGGGTGGTCTTCGAGTATTTTTAACTGCTCGGAGAGTTAGTTTTTGTTGACACAGCTGCATGATTTATGGCTGCTAGCCAGCCTGAGTACATGTGGGGGTTGCCTGGTTGCTAGGGAATCCCCACATGTATTCAAGCTGTCTATCAACGAGAACTAAATCTCCGAGAACTTACAAATACTCGGGAAAACCCGAGCAACAAGTATACTCGCTCATCACTAGTGACTAGTGAACGATTGCGGCACAGAACTTGCTAAAGCACTGCAACCCCTTCGAACAACTGATGGTTGAGGTATTGATAGATGGACCTCCATTGATCTAATACTGATGACTTATTCTAAGGATAGGCTATCAATTATTAAAAGGATTGTTCCCTTTCAGCAAATGTTAATCTTGGGCTGAAGGTTATTATAAAAAAAGAAGCACGCTGTACTCACCTTCCTTGGACCCTCCAGCAATTCTCATTACTGCTTACGGTGTCTGGGTTTGGCTGAGGCCATGCCAACAGTGACAGCCAATCAGTGAATTCAACGGCTCTGAGCTGGGCAATCCATGGGCCACTGAGCTCACTGATTGACTGCCACCCAGTAGATGTGATGTCAGTGACGCAGCTAAAGCCAGACACCTGAAGTAATGATGCAACTAACCGGTGGACCCAAGGAAGGTCAGTACGACAGTTTGTTTTGATTTTTTTAGAACAATGTGCAGCTGGGGATTAACATTTACTAGAAAGGAACAATCCGTTTTAGTACTGCATAATATGAAGGTTACATTTTTAGTGTAAGAGGAAATGCAAAGTATTGCTTACTAGGATAATTTGAGGACAAAAAAGAGCAGTGTGATCCGAACAGGTTACAAGAGGTTTGTCGCATCGATTTTTCATGTGAAGTCCTGGCGGAATTTAAGTCACTTATATACCACATAATAATACATCCCAATGCACACACCACCCTGGTCAGCTTTACAGACAATTCCTCTAGACCTCAGCATCTCATACTGTATAGAGCTTTTACGCCATTACTTTTTGTTCCATAATAATCTCTCGTAAATTGCCTAACTTATCTTTCCTTCCATCCCAGAGGCCTAGGTGTTACCCATTTAGATCCAATTAGAGGCCTTTCTCTTAGACTATTAATAATTCAATAGGTGTATTTAGCTTTTTCTTTTTGCTTCACAGCCAGTAAATCAAGATTATACATCCAGGTGCATTTGCATTGAAATTCCATTAGTCTCTTTGCATCAACTATTCCGAGTGTTTTAAAGGTGCTCGAATGGATATTCATCTCTCTTCTGCATGTGCCATTCAAGTGTGCAAAAATAAAAATGCATGTAAATGCCCATAATTTATTTTCTTGAAGTATGTTGTTTTCTTTCTTCAATGGCCTTTTCCCCACATATGAAATTCCTATAGCATTGATCACCGGAATGTGCTATGCATTTTTCCTGTCCTGACGCTGACATAGTACCCAACTGCAAGCATCTATCAACATCTCGCTGATTTATAGGCTTAATAATGAAAAATCATTGGGTAGGCTAGCTGTGCTTTGCCGGAATATCGACCTGCGACCTTCATTTTCTAATATTCAACATTTTTAGCTTTAAGGGGGTAACACAGCATATTTATCTTAATGGGCTGTCTGTGCATAAGTAAATCATATTTGCCAGAGCTAACTCTTGTCAGCAAATAGAAATATAGGCTTTCTTTAGTCTTTATCACTATGGTATGACTCGCGATGACATCACGCTGAACAGTTTAATGTATATTGGGCGTTTTTAGTATATTAGGGTGATTATATCATTTGAGTTGACCCCACAAAACCTAAAACAGGTGCTTCTCATACAGAATGATTTCACAATGTGATGTTTTAACGTGTTTGACTTTAGTCTACTTTTACGGCAGTTGTCAAACACTTGTTGGATGTAGTTCAGACTGGGTGGCACAGCACATTTTATGGCTACAGGTAACATTGGGAGGCACAGCACATTTGATAATTGCATGTAACACTGGGTGGCACAGCACATTTGATGGTTACAGTTCACACAGTGTGGCATAGCACACTTGATGGTTGCAAACTTAACTTTTTGTCCAATGTCTAAGTGGTCCTCTATCTGACTGGACAACCGTGTGATAATCTACAAGTTCAAAGTGGCTCCCAGCTTTTTCCCATCCTACATAACCGGTATTGGCTTTCCACAGCCTGCTCCATTAAGGTGTTTCTTGTAGGGATGCACCAGCCATTTTGTATCAGTCCAGCACATTTGTGGGTCCTTGTGTTTTAACAGGTGACTGACTTTACTTTTACAGCAGTTGAAAAACACTTTATGGTTACAGTTCACACTGGGTGGCATAGAACATTTGATGGTTACAATTCCCACTGGTTGGAATAGCACACTTAATCACTTAATGGTTGCAGAACTTAACTTTTTGTCCAATGCCTGAGTGGTTCTCTATTTCTCTGGTGAACAGTGAGATAATCTATGAGTCCAAAGTGGCTTCCAGCTTTTGTCCATCTTAAATAATTGCTATTTGCTTTCCACAACCTGCCCCACTAAGGTGTTTCTCCTAGGGATGCACCAATCGCTTTGTATCAGTCCAGCACCTTTGTGGGTCTTTGTGACTGTTAAGCCGCTACTTTTCATGGAATTCACTCCCAGTTTCACAAGGATGTGAATGTGTAAACAAGATGTTGCTCAATACTTTGCAAGCCAAGAGTATGATCTTAGACAATTGGGTGGTCAAACAAAGTCAAACCAAGTGCTTGAAACACTTCAAATAGCCTAACTTTATCTTCACACAGGTCAAGGTTATCTTCACAATGACCTATTTTACTGTGATTGGCCGGCCATGTGATATAATCATAGGTTATAAAGGGACAGGTGCCACCCCGTCTTGGCAAACTAACGCCATTGCACAGCTCTGTCACACATCGTATTGGAGGGAGAGAGTGCTTGTCAATGCCTGTGTGCACAGTATAATGAATTAGAGGCCTGTAGCTGCATAGAAATACATGCAGCCACACACTCCGGTCCCGAGTGCTAGTGGCAGTGCCGGGTATTGATGCGAGAGACTCGCAGGAGTTTCTCGCATTGAACTTGCAAGTGTGACCCCTGCCTTATACTAAGAGCCCTTCTAAGGGCTAATTATTTGCAGCACATACAATCTACAGTCTGCATTTAGACAAGGGAGGGAGAGTCGTAGGAGCAGGAAGAGTGACAGGATCCAGTCTGTAGGCAGGTATTAGGCCTGTGCAGTCAATGTTGTTGTTAAGTCAGGAAGTCTGGAGGACCAGGGTATGATGGTGGAAGATGAGGTGGTGGATGACGAAGTGCTAGGTGCTTCCCAATCCCTTGTCCTAATCACTGGCACAGATGCATCCTGCCCTGCAACTTTCCTTACACATTATGACTTACCATCATCAGGGACTTCCAAATCCTTGCTCCCAGCCCAATATTCAGCTGTCCTTACCCCAGGCCTTGGAGCAAAAAAGAAAGTTCCCAACCACCCACCCACAGGCCCAAATGCTAAATGGGCACATTTCTAGGCTGCTTGTAGACAAGGAGGATTTCCACCAAATCATGGTGGCAATCGTCCCTCAGAATTCGTTCCCTACCCACCACTTTTTCTCCCATGTGGCTTCCCCACCTTGCACCAGCACATGTCCAGGAACATCACTCGTGCCCTTACCAACTCACCTACTGGCATTGTCCACTTAATGACTGACACGTGGACAAGCGCTTGTGAGCAGGGACTCTACATTTCCCTGATGGCACACTAGGTGAACATTGTGGAGCAGAGAGCAAGTCACACGCTTCACGACACATGTGCTCCCAACGCCGAGGATTACTGGCCTTACTTCAATGTGGTATTTCAGAGCACGTCATCTACATCAGCTGGAAGCTATTCAGAACTGCCTCGGCAAAGTGACAGCAGGCTATGCTGAAGCTAATTTGTTTAGGAGTAGTGTTGAGCGATACCGTCCGATACTTGAAAGTATCGGTATCGGATAGTATCGGCCGATACCCGAAAAATATCGGATATCGCCGATACCGATATCCGATACCAATACAAGTCAATGGGACATCAAGTATCGGAAGGTATTCTCATGGTTCCCAGGGTCTGAAGGAGAGGAAACTCTCCTTCAGGCCCTGGATCCATAGGGATGTGTAAAATAAAGAATTAAAATAAAAAATATTGATATATTTACCTCTCCGGCGGCCCCTGAACTCAGCGCGGGTAACCGGCAGGCTTCTTTGTTCAAAATCAGCGCTTTTAGGACCTGAGAATCACGTCCCGGCTTCTGATTGGTCGCGGGCCGCCCATGTGACCGCCACACGACCAATCACAAGCCGCGACGTCACCGCAAGCTATTAGCGCGCTCATTTTTGAAAAATGAGCGCGTTAATGACTTTCAAAGACGTAGCGGCTTGTGATTGGTCGCGTGGCCGCGACCAATCACAAGCCGCGACGTCACCGCAAGCTATTAACGCGCTCATTTTTAAAAATGAGCGCGTTAATGACTTTCAAAGACGTAGCGGCTTGTGATTGGTCGCGGCCACGCGACCAATCACAAGCCGCTACGTCTTTGAAAGCCATTAACGCGCTCATTTTTAAAAATGAGCGCGTTAATAGCTTGCGGTGACGTCGCGGCTTGTGATTGGTCGCGGCCGCGACCAATCACAACCCGCTACGTCTTTGAAAGCCATTAACGCGCTCATTTTTAAAAATGAGCGCGTTAATAGCTTGCGGTGACGTCGCGGCTTGTGATTGGTCGCGGCCACGCGACCAATCACAAACCGCAACGTCTTTGAAAGCCATTAACGCGCTCATTTTTAAAAATGAGCGCGTTAATAGCTTGCGGTGACGTCGCGGCTTGTGATTGGTCGCGGCCACGCGACCAATCACAAACCGCAACGTCTTTGAAAGCCATTAACGCGCTCATTTTTAAAAATGAGCGCGTTAATAGCTTGCGGTGACGTCGCGGCTTGTGATTGGTCGCGTGGCGGTCACATGGGCGGCCCGCGACCAATCAGAAGCCGGGACGTGATTCTCAGGTCCTAAAAGCGCTGATTTTGAACAACGAAGCCTGCCGGTTACCCGCGGACTCACCAGGGGCCGCCGGAGAGGTAAATATATCAATATTTTTTATTTTAATTCTTTATTTTACACATCTCTATGTATCCGATACCGATACCCGATACCACAAAAGTATCGGATCTCGGTATCGGAATTCCGATACCGCAAGTATCGGCCGATACCCGATACTTGCGGTATCGGAATGCTCAACACTATTTAGGAGACATACTGCACACTGCGACATAGATATTTAAAGGAATTACAGACAGAGAGATATGTGGTTTTACCACTGAACTTCCAACCAGGCATGATCATGTGTGATAATGGGCATAATTTGTTGGTCGCTGTAAAGCTTGGCAAGCTCACACACGAACCATGATTGGCACATGTGCTCGACTTGGTAGCTCAGCAGTTTCTGAAAACATACCAAGATTTGCCAGCGCTTCTAGTTCATCAGTGCCCATTTCCGCAAGTCAGCTACAGCTTTCGCCATTCTGGCAGTACAGCAGTGGCGTGTGCAAGTGCTAGCTCACCAACTTGTGTGCGACATCACCACATGTTGGAAGTCCACATTTCACATGCTGGCAAGGCTTTGTGAGTAGAAGAGACCAGCTCCAAAACCGCCTGTCTGCATTCTGGTCAGCATCCACACATCAAAACTGAAGCGAGGGCATGGATGTCTGACATTTTATTGCTACTCCAAGACTTTGAGGATTCGACAATAATGGTGAGCGGTGATGACATCATAGTCAGCGCAAATATTCCCCTTCTGTGCTTACTTAAACAGTCGCTGCGCACAATTAAACATGAAGCTTTGCATGCGAACCAGGTTGGGATTAAGGAAGATATAACAAAGAGACTTTGTAGCCAGCCCAGCCTAATTTCATCTGCTCAGTGCTGATTTGGTAACAATGAGAAGGTGGACTCTGAAGAAGAGGAAAAGGAGGAAGAGGAGCAACAGGAGCTGGTGGATAGCGCAACAGAGGCTAGTAGCCACACAATCTTCATTTAATTTCTCTTAATGGAATGAGGAGGAGGAGATGGATAGTCGTAATTATGGTGGAGGCAAGGAAGTGTTGTTTGTATGGAACTTGGCACATATGGCCGACTTTATGTACCGTTACCTTTCCCGTGACCCTCACTTTCTTTGCCGAAAAAGAGTACTGGTTGTTCACCCTGCTAGATCCATGCTAGAAGGAGGAGAACTTTGCATCTCCTCTTTATGCCAGTGTGGAAAATATGTTGAAAAATTCCCATCAGACAAGACTAGCAGTAGGGGGCAAGCTTCCTTGCCCAATCATGGAGGAGAGGCCAGGGAGACACACAGCAAAGGTACACTGTGAAAAACATGGGCAAATTTAATGACACCACACCAGCACTGCACCCAGCGCATGATGACCAAGTATTTTTGACAAGGAGGGAAACGTTTTTAATGATGGTCAAGCAATACCTTGCCAACCAAACCAGCGTACGATTTAGTCTCAAAGCTAGAAACCTGGCATGAGCTGTCCCTCTATGCCTTGGAGGCGTTGTGCTGCTCTGCTGCTAGTGTCTTGTCTGAGCAGCTTTTTAGTGCTGCCGGAGGGGTCATAACAGACAGGCACTTTTGCTTGTCAAAAATGAATGCAGATAAGGGTAACTTTCATAAAAATGAACAAAGCCTGGATTAGCCCACACTTTTCCACACCACCAGATGACAGCAGCACATAAAGTGTTTGTAATAATCAATATTTTAATGAGGCGGGACATTTGTTGTCTTTCAGGGGTCTATGGATGACCCTAATCATATTTTCTGTCTGGCTTTGCACTTACTGCAAAGCCTTTATGACTCTATAAATATATCAACTACACTTTCAAAATATTTTCATTTAGAATGTTATGGATTTAATGACCCATCCATACAGATTAACTGTCATGTCGGACGCTATTCACACTAGGGCGTCCGACAGACAGCGGTAATTCTGCATTCGTCCACTATGCGCTCAGTGGCACCGGCTAGATTTTATCTAGGTTGTCCGGGGTTAATCTAGCTGGTACTCGGATTGGAGGCTGGGTCACGCCCACGGCCTTTAAATAGTTCTTCTGAACTTTGGGCGTCGCTGATTATAGCTTGTGTCTTGTGCCTGGTGATCTCGGTTCGGCGTGGTGGTCTTGGAGTGGAAATATCATATCTGGTGGTGTATGATCCTTTGTCATATTTCTCCTTCCTATTTGTGTTTGTTTTGCCCTGTGCACATTATAGTGTTTTCCTGAGTGTGTTTGCGGTGTGGTGCATTTTTGGTTTTCCCTGTTTGTGCTTTCTGTAGGGGTTGGTGTGAGGAATTATCACTGGGTGGAGGGTGGAGGTTTCAGATTAGTACTGAAACAGCAGTCAGGGTCAGGCCTGGCGGCCCAGACAAGCACACCATCAGTGTAATCTCTGGGAGAGGGACAGACAGGGTTTCCCTAGTTTGAGAGATATCGCAGGGGCCCGGGTTACTAGCTTTAGCCTACCTAGGCTCCCCGTGACATTAGCATAGTTATTTTTGCATTACTGTGGTATGTATGACATACAAAAAGCGTAGAACAATCGTTTAGGATTAGATAACTCATGCATATAGTATAATTTGCTTTATGAAACATTTTTGTGGTATATAGCAATAGAAAAAGGATTTGAAATTTTTAAATTTGTTTAAAATGTAATCGTTATTACATAGCTCACCCATAGGTATTACACCTTTTTGGGTACATTTAGTTGCTATACAAGCCTCCAAAATCTTATTCAAAATTTATCGGCATCATATTACTGATCCATACGTTATTACATCTTCTTGGGTACATTTAGTTGCTAAATAAGCCTTGAAAAACTTTTTCAAAAATGTATCAGTATTACGGTATATTTCTCACCTATAGACAGTTCCATGGTTATGGAGTACAGTTCGTTGCTATATAAGCCTCCAAACATTTGTTAAAAATTTATCAGTATCATATTGCTCACTCATAGGGTATTACACCTTCTTGGATACATTTCATTGCGAGAAAAGCCTCAAAACACTTGTTCAAAATATATCGGTATTATATTGTTTGCCTATAAGATACTGACAATTTCTCAAGGAATTAGCCATGCTGGACCAGTGCTCCGAACATATTTATAGAACTCTAATAGTGCCAAAGAAGTGAATGGAGTGGTGGATGAGCATGCACGGTTTAACTCAGGGGACTTAATTCTCGGAATAGGTGGGGGTACCAGCAGTCAAACCCCAAGTAACTGTACATTCATGTGCGTAGGTGATGTATACATTTAATGGAAATATTGTTTTAAAAATACACATGACATTCCTTGTATGGATAAAGTTGGATAAAGAACTTGGCTTTCTCTTTCTTCTAATTTGATCAGTCAACAGCCTGATTGTGGTCTCTATACTGGGAGGTGGCAAATGAGGTATTAATCTGCAGAATATTATTTGTACAAAATAGCTTGTAAAGATTGAAACTATGAACCATGAAGCAATCACTTTTATGTTGACTTTATTCTCTGACTTCTGGTTTCTACCTAATAATCAGTGTCTTTCTTTTTTTTTCTTCCTTCCGCAGCATTGTAGTCCTTAAAGTTGTGAATTAATTATAAGAAGGTATTACAGTGTATAAACTACAAATCCATCGTTTCATTTTATTATTATCATATCCTTAATCTATGATCGTCTTTGCGTTGCTAACTGAAATGTAATTTATTTTACAATGCACTGTTGGGAAAATATAATGCGTTTTGTGCTATCTTTCGATAATAGGCTTATCGTTCCTTTGTGCGTCTCACTCATATGGCCTCTCTAAGAACTTTTTTAAACAAAAAAAGATTTTCTCTGATGTAATGCACATTGTTAACTCTTCCTAGATTTCACTCGGTCGGGCAGGTATTTTGAAAGACTTATTGACTATCTCTTAACTATGTGTGAATAGATTTTGGCAAGAATGACATTTTGAAGAACAACACATTAGATCATGAGGATCCCTACCGTTATATCAATCTTTGAACCTACAGAAAAAAGAAGGTAATGCCATTTCTAATTAAATAAACCTTTATCAACATACAATTACAGACAAGTTACGCTGATAAAAAATGAGGTAGAAATGCAGAAAATGCTGCACTCATAGTGTATACAACATGAACCCTTTACAGATTATTTACCCTAAATATTGGGGATATAATAACAATGGGTAACTAGATTATTACAAGGGATGGAGGCCTCTCGTATGATGAGAGGTTGGAAAAGTTGGGCTTGTTTAGCTTAGAATAAAGACGCCTCAGGGGGGATATTATTTATATATATATATATATATATATATATTTATATATATATATATATATACATACTGTATATGTGTGGTCAGTACAAAGGATTGGCACATAGTTAATTCTTTCCAAGGACCAGGACAAACTTTAGTGACAGAAAAAAGCAATTGGTAGAGAAAGGTTGAACTTCATAGATCGGGATCTTTTTTCAACCTATGTAACTAGCTAACATGATGTGTAGGATTTAATCCTAAAAAGTGTTTGAACAATATATTACTGCAGGGAAACTTTAATAATGATCCTCTATACCAGCATGTCTTCACAGGAGACCACATATACGCTACATATACAATTAGATTAAAAAAAATTGAACAAGTATTATTAAAAATTAAATGATATTGTGCGTTTCACAGTGTATGGGTTAACTTCATGCAATTTCAAGACACTACTAATCTTTCTATATATTTTGTCTGTCGTAGAGCGTAACAAGGATTTTTCTGCATCCAGCTTGTTTTTTTGTAATTGTTTAAAATCCAGCGTGTAAGGAGACTGCTAAGTCCTTCTCAAATCCAAGAAGTTCAGTGTTAGCGATGATGGGTGATGTCACCTTAGGCTTTAGAAGCTGGATTAGACCACAGTTGCATTTATTGAGTTCCGAACAAGCATTTTAAAGGAAAATTTACACCTGGCAGAAATTATGCTTTCAGAAATCAAAGCACATGCTGCTGAACTAACCACACTCAGATGTATGGAATTAGCTTCTCAGAAATATGAACAATCACTTGTCATGGCACACTGCTGAGCTGATACACCCTGATGGTCATTCACAAGAGACTTTCAAACACACTAACCCAGAGGTCATCAACCTTTGCCAAGTGTGCCATATCCAGTACTGGGTCATGAAAGCCTGGCACACTACGCACATAAATTTGTGCACCTTTTGGAGCAACTGTGTGCGGATCAAATTTTGGACAGAGTGACAGCCAATTCAGTTGGTTTTAAAAACCTCATAAATAATTTACATGGAAAAAAAACACATAGTTGGGCTGTTGCTAAGGCTGTCATCCATTATTGGCCAATGGCTGCAAAATTTTATAGGTTTAACCTGATGCCTTGATAGAGTTTTGGATGCTGCACCAGCCAGAATGTCTACTAGGATGGTGTCTTTAATCAGTAGCATAACTAGGTGGGTATAATAAAAATCTGGCAAGGTGCTTAAAACCCAAATAACTCTAATGAAAGAATACCAGGATGTATGCTTGTGTATCTGAGGTTGAGCTCATATGATGAATGTATGAGATGACACCATGATCGGCACTGAGCTCTACCTTTCCTCCTTACTAAGTTGCTACGTTAGAAGCCTAAATGTTATTGTTCTGTCCTGTGACCAAATGTATTTACAACATTACATTATATAAACCAAACAGCGTCCAAAAAATCTTTAGGAAACATCAGCCACATAAGTTGTAACTAGAGATGAGAGGATGAATTCATGGGATTCCAGTCCAGCGTCCAAGTCATTACTATGTGGCAGCTAGACAAGAGGACAATGAATCTCTTACCTTATGGCATTCTTCGGCACAGCTCTTGTTTCACCAGGGCTGGCTCAACGTCATCAGTGCCACATCACACAGAGGACCCTTCACAAGGCACAACAAATGAAATTCTTCCCCAGGGACTCCGGAAGATAAAAGATTTTTGGTCCTCTCATCTACCTATCTGGTACCATTGACCTTGACGTTTTTCTGGAATCGATCCACTCACCTCTAGTTGTACTCAACTTCCAGCATAATCACAGCACAAGTAGCCAGCTGAGCTGATATCACAATGTGTACATCCACAACAGTTAGTGTTCTTACTTTCATATTGTATTCTGAGCTGAGCTGAGTTGTACTGTAGTATCTGGGAACAATCACTAGTCAATATGCAGAGCTGGTCTGTACCTGATTCATGCACCATTTACATTCATAGCTGATACTTTAATTAATAGGACACTACAAGAGCGGATCTATCTATTTTTGCTATCATTTCCCAGTCTGAGAGCATGATGAAGGTGAGTTTTCACTTAGTGTTGGCGCTGTCTGGCAGCCATTGCTGCGATGATGTGTGCAGGGCCTGACTGGCCATCTGGCAATTCTGGCAAATTCCAGAAGGGCCTGACTGGTCATGGAATGCCTTGTCTGCTATATTGTTAACAGAAACGGTGTTCTCACGACACTCATACTGTTAAGAGTTGTGACGAATCACAAAGTTGCTGGCTCCGTCACTGACCCCAGCAGGCCACGGGTATCAGTAGAAATATTAGTCTTGTAGAAAATCTTCCTTCACTCCATCTAGGGTAATAATAGTAGTATATCCCATCTGGTTCATGGGGACGAGTGCAACATGGGCCTGTGTGAATTCAAATGCCAGGGCTGAATTTCAGTCCCAGTCCGTACCTGATGGTGTGCCTATAGGGTGGTGTGACCTGGAGTCACGGGGGACTCAGCCTTGCAGCATGGTCTCCTTTCCCTGCTGATGCATGGCACTGCACCTTTAACCCCTTTACCCCCAAGGGTGGTTTGCACGTTAATGACCAGGCCAATTATTACAATTCTGACCACTGTTCCTTTATGAGGTTATAACTCCGAAACGCTTCAACGGATCCTGGTGATTCTGACATTGTTTTCTCGTGACATATTGTACTTCATGATAGTGGTAAAATTTCTTTGATAGTACCTGCGTTTATTTGTGAAAAAAACGGAAATTTGGCGAAAATTTTGAAAATTTCGCAATTTTCAAACTTTGAATTTTTATGCAATTAAATCACAGAGATATGTCACACAAAATACTTAATAAGTAACATTTCCCACATGTCTCCTTTACATCAGCATAATTTTGGAACCAATTTTTTTTTTTGTTAGGGAGTTATAAGGGTTAAAAGTTGACCAGCAATTTCTCATTTTTACAACACCATTTTTTTTTAGGGACCACGTCTCATTTGAAGTCATTTTGAGGGGTCTATATGATAGAAAATGCCCAAGTGTGACACCATTCTAAAAACTGCACCCCTCAAGGTGCTCAAAACCACATTCAAGAAGTTTATTAACCCTTCAGGTGTTTAATAGGAATTTTTGGAATGTTTAAATAAAAATGAACATTTAACTTTTTTACACAAAAAATTTACTTCAGCTCCAATTTGTTTTATTTTACCAAGGGTAACAGGAGAAATTGGACCCAAAAAGTTGTTGTCCAATTTGTCCTGAGTACGCTGATACCCCATATGTGGCAGTAAACCACTGTTTGGGTGCATTGGAGAGCTCGGAAGGGAAGGAGCGCTATTTGACTTTTCAATGCAAAATTGACAGGAATTGAGATGGGACGCCATGTTGCGTTTGGAGAGCCACTGATGTGCCTAAACATTGAAACCCCCCACAAGTGACACCATTTTGGAAAGTAGACCCCCTAAGGAACTTATCTGGATGTGTGGTGAGCACTTTGACCCACCAAGTGCTTCACAGAAGTTTATAATGCAGAACCGTAAAAATAAAAAATCATATTTTTTCACAAAAATTATATTTTTGCCCCCAATTTTTTATTTTTCCAAGGGTAAGAGAAGAAATTGGACCTCAAAAGTTGTTGTCCAATTTGTCCTGAGTACGCTGATACCCCATATGTGGCAGTAAACCACTGTTTGGGCGCATGGGAGAGCTCGGAAGGGAAGGAGCGCAGTTTGACTTTTCAATGCAAAATTGACAGAAATTGAGATGGGACGCCATGTTGCGTTTGGAGAGCCACTGATGTGCCTAAACATTGAAACCCCCCACAAGTGACACCATTTTGGAAAGTAGACCCCCTAAGGAACTTATCTAGAGGTGTGGTGAGCACTTTGACCCACCAAGTGCTTCACAGAAGTTTATAATGCAGAACCGTAAAAATAAAAAATCATATTTTTTCACAAAAATTATATTTTTGCCCCCAATTTTTTTATTTTTCCAAGGGTAAGAGAAGAAATTGGACCTCAAAAGTTGTTGTCCAATTTGTCCCGAGTACGCTGATACCCCATATGTGGCAGTAAACCACTGTTTGGGCGCATGGGAGAGCTCGGAAGGGAAGGAGCGCCGTTTGACTTTTCAATGCAAAATTGACAGGAATTGAGATGGGACGCCATGTTGCGTTTGAAGAGCCACTGATGTGCCTAAACATTGAAACCCCCCACAAGTGACACCATTTTGGAAAGTAGACCCCCTAAGGAACTTATCTGGATGTGTGGTGAGCACTTTGACCCACCAAGGGCTTCACAGAAGTTTATAATGCAGAGCCATAAAAATAAAACAAAATTTTTTTCCCACAAAAATTATTTTTTAGCCCCCAGTTTTGTATTTTCCCTAGGGTAACAGGAGAAATTGGACCCCAAAAGTTGTTGTCCAATTTGTCCTGAGTACGCTGATACCCCATATGTGGGGGGGAACCACCGTTTGGGCGCATGGGAGGGTTCGGAAGGGAAGGAGCGCCATTTGGAATGCAGACTTAGATGGAATGGTCTGCAGGCGTCACATTGCGTTTGCAGAGCCCCTAATGTACCTAAACAGTAGAAACCCCCCACAAGTGACACCATTTTGGAAAGTAGACCCCCTAAGGAACTCATCTTGATGTGTTGTGAGAGCTTTGAACCCCCAAGTATTTCACTACAGTTTATAACGCAGAGCCATGCAAATAAAAAATATTTTTTTTTCCACAAAAATTATATTTTAGCCCCCAGTTTTGTATTTTTCCAAGGTTAGCAGGAGAAATTGGACCCTAAATGTTGTTGTCCAATTTGTCCTGAGTACGCTGATACCCGATATGTGGGGGGGAACCACCGTTTGGGCGCATGGGAGGGCTCGGAAGGGAAGGAGCATCATTTGGAATGCAGACTGTTGTGAATTCTGTGGCTGAGTTCACTTCTGTGGTCACAAGTGGTATTGCAGTCTCTGGGCTTCCTCCCTCAGGTGTTTTGGTGAGCTCGTTGGCTGCCTTGCTATTTAGCTCCACCTGAGTCTGTCTTCCTTGCTCCTTGTCAATGTTCCAGTGTTGGATCTGAGCTACTGCATCTTTCCTTGGGCCTGCTGCTCTGCTAGATAAGTGCTTCTAGTTTGTTTTCTGTTTTTTCTGTCCAGCTTGTTATTATCTTTTGCTGGAAGCTCTGAGAAGCAAAGGGGTGCACCGCCGTGCTGTTAGTTCGGCACGGTGGGTCTTTTTGCCCCTTTGCGTGGTTTTCGTTTTAGGGTTTTTTGTAGACTGCATAGTTCTCTTTGCTATCCTCGCTCTGTCTAGAATATCGGGCCTCACTTTGCTGAATCTATTTCATTCCTACGTTTGTCTTTTCATCTTGCTAACAGTCATTATATGTGGGGGCTGCCTATTCCTTTGGGGTATTTCTCTGAGGTAAGTCAGGCTTGTATTTCTATCTTCAGGCTAGTCAGCTCCTCAGGCAGTGCCGAGTTGCATAGGTAGTGGATAGGCGCAATCCACTGCTGCTTCCAGTTGTGTGAGGATAGATCAGGTACTGCAGTCTACAGAGATTCCACGTCTCAGAGCTCGTCCTATTGTTTTGGGTTATTGCCAGATCTCTGTATGTGCGCTGATTACTGCACGCTGTGTTGCCTGATTGCCAGCCATAACAGTACAAGGAGCCATTCAATGATTTCCAATAGAGGGAAAAAAGAAATCCTGACATCATTTTTTTTTCTTAGCTCTGTCTTCAGTCTTTTTTTTCCCCTAGACATTAGAGTGCTTCAGGACACAGCTGTGGACATGGATATTCAGGCTCTGTGCTCCTCAATGGATAATCTCGTTGTAAATGTACAAAAGATTCAAGATACTATTGATCAGAAATCGATGCTAGAACCAAGAATTCCGATTCCTGATTTGTTTTTTGGTGACAGAACTAAGTTCCTGAGCTTCAGAAATAATTGTAAGCTATTTTTGGCCTTGAAACCTCATTCTTCTGGTAATCCTATTCAACAGGTTTTGATTATTATTTCTTTTTTGCGCGGCGACCCACAGGACTGGGCGTTTTCTCTTGCACCAGGAGATTCTGCATTGAGTAATGTTGATGCATTTTTCCAGGCGCTGGGATTGCTTTACGATGAGCCTAATTCAGTGGATCAAGCTGAGAAAAATCTGCTGGCTTTATGCCAGGGTCAGGATGATGTAGAAGTATATTGTCAGAAATTTAGAAAATGGTCAGTACTCACTCTGTGGAATGAATCTGCACTAGCGGCTTTGTTCAGAAAGGGTCTCTCTGAAGCTCTTAAGGATGTAATGGTGGGATTTCCTATGCCTGCTGGTTTGAATGAGTCTATGTCCTTGGCCATTCAGATCGGTCGTCGCTTGCGCGAGCGTAAATCTGTGCACCATCTGGCGGTATTGTCTGAGAGTAAACCTGAGCCTATGCAGTGCGACAGGACTATGACTAAAGTAGAACGGCACGAACACAGACGTCTGAACAGACTGTGTTTCTATTGTGGTGATTCTACTCATGCTATTTCTAATTGTCCTAAACGCACTAGGCGGTTCGATAGCTCTGCCGTTATTGGTACTGTACAGTCCAAATTCCTTTTGTCCATTACCTTAATGTGCTCTTTGTCATCATATTCTGTCATGGCGTTTGTGGATTCAGGCGCTGCCCTGAATCTGATGGATTTGGATTATGCTAAACGTTGTGGATTTTTCTTGGAGCCTTTGCGGTGTCCTATTCCGTTGAGAGGAATTGATGCTACACCTCTGGCCAAGAATAAGCCTCAGTACTGGGCCCAGCTGACCATGTGCATGGCTCCTGCACATCAGGAAGTTATTCGCTTTTTGGTACTGCATAATTTGCATGATGTGGTCGTGTTGGGGTTGCCATGGCTACAAACCCATAATCCAGTATTGGATTGGAACTCTATGTCGGTAACCAGCTGGGGTTGTCAGGGAGTACATGGTGATGTTCCATTTTTGTCTATTTCGTCATCCATTCCTTCTGACATCCCAGAGTTCTTGTCGGACTTTCAGGATGTATTTGAAGAGTCCAAGTCTGATGCCCTTCCTCCGCATAGGAATTGTGATTGTGCTATCGATTTGATTCCTGGTAGTAAATTCCCTAAGGGTCGTTTATTTAATTTGTCCGTACCTGAACACACCGCTATGCGCAGTTATGTGAAGGAGTCCCTGGAGAAGGGACATATTCGCCCATCGTCGTCACCATTGGGAGCAGGGTTCTTTTTTGTAGCCAAGAAGGATGGTTCGCTAAGACCGTGTATTGATTACCGCCTTCTTAATAAGATCACTGTTAAGTTTCAGTATCCCTTGCCATTGATTTCTGACTTGTTTGCTCGGATTAAGGGGGCTAGTTGGTTTACTAAGATTGATCTTCGTGGTGCGTATAATCTGGTGAGAATCAGGCAGGGAGATGAATGGAAAACGGCATTTAATACGCCCGAGGGTCATTTTGAGTATCTGGTGATGCCGTTCGGACTTGCCAATGCTCCATCTGTTTTTCAGTCTTTTATGCATGACATTTTCCGTGAGTATCTGGATAAATTCTTGATTGTTTACTTGGATGACATTTTGATCTTCTCAGATGATTGGGAGTCTCATGTGAAGCAAGTCAGAATGGTTTTCCAGGTACTGCGTGCTAATTCCTTGTTCGTGAAGGGATCAAAGTGTCTCTTCGGTGTGCAGAAAGTTTCATTTTTGGGGTTCATCTTTTCCCCTTCTACTATCGAGATGGATCCGGTTAAGGTTCAGGCCATCCAGGATTGGACTCAGCCGACATCTCTAAAAAGTTTGCAGAAATTCCTGGGCTTTGCTAATTTTTATCGTCGCTTCATCTGTAATTTTTCTAGCATTGCCAGACCATTGACCGATTTGACCAAGAAGGGTGCTGATTTGGTTAATTGGTCTTCTGCTGCCGTGGAAGCTTTTCAGGAGTTGAAGCGTCGTTTTTGCTGTGCCCCTGTGTTGTGTCAACCTGATGTTTCTCTTCCGTTCCAGGTCGAGGTTGATGCTTCTGAGATTGGTGCAGGGGCGGTTTTGTCACAGAGAGGTTCTGGTTGCTCAGTGTTCAAACCATGTGCTTTCTTTTCCAGGAAATTTTCTGCTGCTGAGCGTAATTATGATGTGGGCAACCGAGAGTTGCTGGCCATGAAGTGGGCATTCGAGGAGTGGCGTCATTGGCTTGAGGGTGCTAAGCATCGCGTGGTGGTTTTGACTGATCATAAGAACCTTACTTATCTTGAGTCTGCCAAGCGCTTGAATCCTAGACAGGCCCGTTGGTCGTTGTTTTTTGCTCGTTTTGATTTTGTGATTTCATACCTTTCGGGCTCTAAAAATGTGAAGGCGGATGCTCTGTCTAGGAGTTTTGTGCCCGACTCTCCGGGGTTATCTGAGCCGGCGAGTATCCTCAAGGAAGGAGTCATTGTGTCTGCCATCTCCCCTGATTTGCGGAGAGTGTTGCAGAAATTTCAGGCTAATAAACCTGATCGTTGTCCGGCCGAGAAACTGTTCGTCCCTGATAGGTGGACTAGTAAAGTTATCTCTGAACTTCATTGTTCGGTGCTGGCCGGTCATCCAGGAATCTTTGGTACCAGGGAGTTGGTTGCTAGATCCTTCTGGTGGCCATCTCTGTCACGGGATGTGCGTGCTTTTGTGCAGTCCTGTGGAATTTGTGCTAGGGCTAAGCCCTGCTGTTCACGTGCCAGTGGGTTGCTTTTGCCCTTGCCGGTCCCGAAGAGGCCTTGGACACATATTTCGATGGATTTCATTTCTGACCTTCCCGTTTCTCAAAAAATGTCGGTCATTTGGGTGGTCTGTGATCGCTTTTCTAAAATGGTCCATCTGGTGCCCTTGGTTAAATTGCCTTCCTCCTCTGATTTGGTGCCTTTGTTCTTCCAGCATGTGGTTCGTTTACATGGCATTCCTGAGAATATTGTTTCTGACAGAGGTTCCCAGTTTGTCTCGAGGTTCTGGCGAGCCTTTTGTGGTAGGATGGGCATTGACCTATCTTTTTCCTCGGCCTTCCATCCTCAGACTAATGGCCAGACCGAACGAACCAATCAGACCTTGGAAACATATCTGAGATGTTTTGTTTCCGCTGACCAGGATGATTGGGTGTCATTTTTGCCGTTGGCTGAGTTCACCCTTAATAATCGGGCCAGCTCGGCTACCTTGGTCTCTCCATTTTTCTGCAATTCTGGGTTCCATCCTCGTTTCTCTTCAGGACAGGTTGAGTCTTCGGACTGTCCTGGTGTGGATAATGTGGTGGACAGGTTGCAGCAGATCTGGACTCAGGTAGTGGACAATTTGACCTTGTCCCAGGAGAAGGCTCAGCTTTTCGCTAATCGCAGACGCCGTGTGGGACCCCGACTTCGTGTTGGGGATCTGGTTTGGTTATCTTCTCGTCATATACCTATGAAGGTTTCCTCTCCTAAATTTAAACCTCGTTTTATTGGTCCGTATAGGATTTCTGAGATTCTCAATCCGGTGTCTTTTCGTCTGACCCTCCCAGACTCCTTTTCCATACATAATGTATTCCATAGGTCGTTGTTGAGGAGATACGTGGCACCTATGGTTCCATCTGTGGAGCCTCCTGCCCCTGTTTTGGTGGAGGGGGAATTGGAGTATATTGTGGAGAAGATTTTGGATTCTCGTGTCTCTAGACGGAAACTCCAGTATCTGGTCAAATGGAAGGGTTATGCTCAGGAAGATAATTCCTGGGTTTTTGCCTCTGATGTCCATGCCCCAGATCTTGTTCGTGCCTTTCATGTGGCTCATCCTGGTCGGCCTGGGGGTTCTGGTGAGGGTTCGGTGACCCCTCCTCAAGGGGGGGGTACTGTTGTGAATTCTGTGGCTGAGTTCACTTCTGTGGTCACAAGTGGTATTGCAGTCTCTGGGCTTCCTCCCTCAGGTGTTTTGGTGAGCTCGTTGGCTGCCTTGCTATTTAGCTCCACCTGAGTCTGTCTTCCTTGCTCCTTGTCAATGTTCCAGTGTTGGATCTGAGCTACTGCATCTTTCCTTGGGCCTGCTGCTCTGCTAGATAAGTGCTTCTAGTTTGTTTTCTGTTTTTTCTGTCCAGCTTGTTATTATCTTTTGCTGGAAGCTCTGAGAAGCAAAGGGGTGCACCGCCGTGCTGTTAGTTCGGCACGGTGGGTCTTTTTGCCCCTTTGCGTGGTTTTCGTTTTAGGGTTTTTTGTAGACTGCATAGTTCTCTTTGCTATCCTCGCTCTGTCTAGAATATCGGGCCTCACTTTGCTGAATCTATTTCATTCCTACGTTTGTCTTTTCATCTTGCTAACAGTCATTATATGTGGGGGCTGCCTATTCCTTTGGGGTATTTCTCTGAGGTAAGTCAGGCTTGTATTTCTATCTTCAGGCTAGTCAGCTCCTCAGGCAGTGCCGAGTTGCATAGGTAGTGGATAGGCGCAATCCACTGCTGCTTCCAGTTGTGTGAGGATAGATCAGGTACTGCAGTCTACAGAGATTCCACGTCTCAGAGCTCGTCCTATTGTTTTGGGTTATTGCCAGATCTCTGTATGTGCGCTGATTACTGCACGCTGTGTTGCCTGATTGCCAGCCATAACAGCAGACTTAGATGGATTGGTCTGCAGGCGTCACATTGCGTTTGCAGAGCCCCTAATGTACCTAAACAGTAGAAACCCCCCACAAGTGACCCCATATTGGAAACTAGACCCCTCAATGAACTTATCTAGATGTGTTGTGAGAACTTTGAACCCCCAGGTGTTTCACTACAGTTTATAACGCAGAGCCGTGAAAATAAAAAATCTTTTTGTTTTCCCACAAAAATTATTTTTTAGCCCCCAGTTTTGTATTTTCCCAAGGGTAACAGGAGAAATTGGTCCACAAAAGTTGTTGTCCAATTTGTCCTGAGTACGCTGATACCCCATATGTTGGGGTAAACCCCTGTTTGGGCACACAGGAGAGCTCGGAAGGGAAGGAGCACTGTTTTACTTTTTCAACGCAGAATTGGCTGGAATTGAGATCGGACGCCATGTCGTGTTTGGAGAGCCCCTGATGTGCCGAAACAGTGGAAACCCCCCAATTATAACTGAAACCCTAATCTAAACACACCCCTAACCCTAATTCCAACGGTAACCCTAACCACACCTCTAACCCTGACACACCCCTAACCCTAATCCCAACCCTATTCCCAACTGTAAATGTAATCTAAACCCTAACCCTAACTTTAGCCCCAACCCTAACTGTAGCCCCAACCCTAACCCTAACCCTAGCCCTAACCCTAACCCTAACCCTAGCCCTAACCCTAGCCCTAACCCTAGCCCTAACCCTAACCCTAACCCTAGCCCTAACCCTAGCCCTAACCCTAGCCCTAACCCTAAACCTAGCCCTAACCCTAGCCCTAACCCTAGCCCTAGCCCTAACCCTAGCCCTAACCCTAGCCCTAGCCCTAACCCTAGCCCTAACCCTAGCCCTAATGGGAAAATGGAAATAAATACATTTTTTTTTATTTTTCCCTAACTAAGGGGGTGATGAAGGGGGGTTTGATTTACTTTTATAGCGAGTTTTTTAGCGGATTTTTATGATTGGCAGCCGTCACACACTGAAAGACCCTTTTTATTGCAAAAAATATTTTTTGCAATACCACATTTTGAGAGCTATAATTTTTCCATATTTTGGTCCACAGAGTCATGTGAGGTCTTGTTTCTTGCGGGACGAGTTGACGTTTTTATTGAAAACATTTTTGGGCACGTGACATTTTTTTATCGCTTTTTATTCCGATTTTTGTGAGGAAGAATGACCAAAAGCCAGCTATTCATGAATTTCTATTGGGGGAGGCGTTTATACCGTTCCGCGATTGGTAAAATTGATAAATCAGTTTTATTCTTCGGGTCAGTACGATTACAGCGATACCTCATTTATATCATTTTTTTATGGTTTGGTGCTTTTATACGATAAAAACTATTTTACAGAAAAAATAATTATTTTTGCATCGCTTTATTCTCAGGACTATAACTTTTTTATTTTTTTGCTGATGATGCTGTATGGCAGCTCTTTTTTTGCGGGACAATATGACGCTTTCAGCGGTACCATGGTTATTTATATCTGTCCTTTTGATCGCGTGTTATTCCACTTTTTGTTCGGCAGTATGATAATAAAGCGTTGTTTTTTGCCTCGTTTTTTTTTTTTTTTTCTTACGGTGTTTACTGAAGGGGTTAACTAGTGGGACAGTTTTATAGGTCGGGTCGTTACGGACGCGGCGATACTAAATATGTGTACTTTTATTGTTTTTTTTTTTATTTAGATGAAGAAATGTATTTATGGGAATAATATTTTTTTTTTTTTTCATTATTTTGGAATATTTTTTTTTATTTTTTTTACACATTTGGAAAATTTTTTTTTTACTTTTTTACTTTGTCCCAGGGGGGGACATCACAGATCAGTGATCTGACAGTTTGCACAGCACTCTGTCAGATCACTGATCTGATAGGAGTGCAGGCTGCTTCACAGTGCCTGCTCTAAGCAGGCTCTGTGAAGCCACCTCCCTCCCTGCAGGACCCGGATCCGCGGCCATCTTGGATCCGGGGCTCGAGCAGGGAGGGAGGTGAGGAGACCCTCGCAGCAACGCGATCACATCGCGTTGCTGCGGGGGGCTCAGGGAAGCCCGCAGGGAGCCCCCTCCCTGCGCGGTGCTTCCCTGCACCGCCGGCACATCGCGATCATCTTTGATCGCGGTGTGCCAGGGGTTAATGTGCCGGGGGCGGTCCGTGACCGCTCCTGGCACATAGTGCCGGATGTCAGCTGCGATAAGCAGCTGACACCCGGCCGCGATCGGCCGCGCTCCCCCCGTGAGCGCGGCCGATCGGCTATGACGTACTATCCCGTCCAGGGTCAGATAAGCCCAGGGCACCTCGACGGGATAGTACGTCTAAGGTCACAGAGGGGTTAAGGCTACAAAAAATTAGGGACCTATTGAGAGTTTCACCATGATGTGTCAGTGAACTTCATACGGTCTGATCAGAACTAAGAGCATCAGGTTCAGATTTGTAAATCTTTTCCTAGCGACATTACATCAATGTATGATTTTTTGGGGATGTGCGGACCATTTTTTTTTCTGCAGCATTGGCTCATTGGAGGGAGGTGCTGGTGCAGAACCCCTCTAATCAAATATTGGAAAATGATGTCCTCTCCAGATAGGTCATCAATATGCAAGCAGTGAAAAACCCTTTTAGGTTAAGTGCACACATCTGGATTTCTTGCAGAAATTTCCTGAACAAAACCAGACATTTTCTGCAAGAAATTCGCATGTGGATTTTTCGCGTTGTTTTTGCATTTTTCTCACGTGTTTTGCGCATTTTTTTTGCTGATTTTTTGTGGATTTTTCCGGAGGTTCTGGGATGCAATAATATAGTGGGAAATCCGCAAAAAAAATCCGCAAAATAATGAACACACTGTGTTTTTTTCCGCGATGCGTTTTTTTTGCGGAAAAAAACGCAACATATACACAAAAATTGCGGAATGCATTCTAAATGATAGGATACATATGTATGCGGATTTTAAGCATTTTTATAGCGAAAAAACGAGAAAAAAACGCAAAAAATGTGGAAGAAATCCTGACATGTGCACATACCCTTAATATCTGTGATTGCTAACCAGCCGAAATGCTGAGTGCCGTACTTTCGGAGGGTGCTTACCTTTGCTCCCATTATATTCTATAAATCCAAACAGAAACAATAGCTGTCTGTAGCAATGTCAGATCTAAGTGACGTTCCTCCATTCCACTGACACGATACAATGAAGTTTCCATTAAATGCCGCCTAAACCATATAGTAAAGACTTATAAACTATTCATCAATCATAGTGTTTGGTCATTTTGTATTATCTGAGGTCATTAATAACTCTTAACACAAGCGTATGACACGCACTAAAGAGCCATGACAGATCACAATATGCTGAAGACATCCATTTTCAATTGTTCCATCCTCTGCTGATTTATGCCCGTTTGTCTTTATGTAAATGTTCTGTACAATCAGTTAATACAATACGTGGCACCATTGTCACAGGACTTTCCTACAACCATTCCCATCATGTTGTCTATTAGTGGTTTGGTTTCTGTTTATTTCAAAGTTCCCTTAGATTTTAAATAATTTACATTGTTAGTGATGAAAGCATGAAAAATTCATTTACTTGCTAATGTATTATTAATCATTGAAAAATTTAAAGAGACACACAGATATGGTGAAATTACAGGATTTAGGAGAAATATAGATTTTAACTGAAGGAAAGTATACTTTAAAGGGAATCGGTCAGCAGGTTTTTGCTATGGAATTTGGCAGCTGCTTGATATGGGAGAGACCCTGATTCCAGCAATTTTCATAGAATCCTTGTTTTCTCTGCTGTAGATGCAGCAGTGCTATGAATGCAGAGTATATGTGTATAACTCCACCTGTTGTGAATTCTGTGATCAAGCTCCCTCCTGTGGTCACGAGTGGTACTGCGGCTTCTGAGTTTCCTTCCTCAGGTGATGAGGTTAAGTCGTTAGGTGCTGCTCTATTTAACTCCACCTAGTGCTTTGATCCTGGCCTCCAGTCAATGTTCTAGTATTGGTCTTGCTTCCTCCTGGATCGTTCCTGTGGCCTGTCTGCTCAGCATAAGCTAAGTTCTGCTTGTGTTTCTTTTGTTGCTATATTTTCTGTCCAGCTTGCTTTTTTGGTTTTGCTTGCTTGCTGGAAGCTCTGAGACGCAGAGGGAGCACTTCCGTACCGTTAGTAGGTGCGGAGGGTCTTTTTGCCCCTCTGCGTGGTTGTTTGTAGGTTTTTGTATTGACCGCAAAACTATCTTTCCTATCCTCGGTCTATTCAGTTAGTCGTGCCTCACTTTGCTAGATCTATTTCATCTCTGTGTTTGTATTTTCATCTTAACTCACAGTCATTATATGTGGGGGGCTGCCTTTTCCTTTGGGGAATTTCTCTGAGGCAAGGTAGGCTTATTTTTCTATCTTCAGGCCTAGCTAGTTTCTCAGGCTGTGCCGAGTTGCATAGGGAGCGTTAGGCGCAATCCACGGCTACCTCTAGTGTGGTTTGATAGGTTTAGGGATTGCGGTCAGCAGAGTTCCCACGTCTCAGAGCTCGTCCTATGTTTTGTGGTTTTTGTCAGGTCACTTGTGTGCTCTGAACTTCAAGGTCCATTGTGGTTCTGAATTACCTATTCATAACATCCACCCACACCACTGATTAGCAGCTTCCTGTGTGCACTGTTGTCAGCAAGCTGCCAATCAGAGGTGGGGGCGTGGTTACACTAATTAGTTGGACTGCCTGACACGGGACACCTAGTCCTACAGTGATAATCTCCTGCTGATAAAACACTGATTGTTTTGAAACTACAGCAAGTTGCTGAGCAAGTGACACATTGGTGGAATCAAGATCGGCTGCTCTCAGATTAAATAGCAGCAACTTGCTGACAGATTCCCTTTAAATATGAGCAGACTGCTGTTTGTGCACCAGACTTGCATACATGTTTCTGGACTGAACGTACTAAACTGTTTGTTACTATAATCAGCCATATTAACACTTATGAGGATATTTTCTTTCATTTCTCTGAGTTATCTAGAGTGTCTTCCTTCCTAACATTCTTATTTTCCTTCACCCTTTATGCTCTGCATAGGTAATAAATGTTTTTTTTTTATTTTGTGGACTTGACCACTTGCCATTGCTGGATAACACCCTGTAATTGTTGATAGACATTTAACTTAAAGCAATTGTCCAAAATTGAGAGCTCCTATAAATATGAAAAAAAAAGAATTGGCAACCGAGTGTAGATGTTACATCTTTTCTTACGCTTTTGCTAATATACAGTACATTGATTAACACTATGCAAAAATTCCTGAGAAAGCACCAAAGCTTTATCTTTTAGGTAGATTCTCATGACCATAATTATTATGAAGAAACCTTAGAGAAGATTTGAGTATAACTTAACAAACTGTCCGTCAAACATCTCTCTCTTGAGCTCCCCATACACATGAATGCTCCTGGAAGTGTTCATGTTTTTCAATAGGGAGAGTGGAGTAAATCAGGTGTTTAAAGGAAACCTGTCACCCCCAAAATCAAAGATGAGCTAAGTCCACCGGCATCAGGGTCTTATCTACAGCATTCTGTAATGCTGTAGATAACCCCCAATGTATCCTGAAAGATGAGAAAAAGAGGTTGGATTATACTCACCCATGGGCGGTCCCACTGCGTTTCTGGTCCGATGGGTGTTGTGATCCTGACCAGGGCCTCCCATCTTCTTACGATGACGTCCTCTTCTTGTCTTCACGCTGCGGCTCCGGCGCAGGCGTACTGATTTGCCATGTTGAGGGCAGAGCAAAGTACTTCAGTGCGCAGGTGCCGGGAAAGGTCAGAGAGGTTCAGCGCCTTTCTAAGGTCTGACTAGTCAACAGACCTGCATTACGTGGGTGTCCTTAACCCCTCTGTGACCTTAGACGTACTATCCCGTCGAGGTGCCCTGGGCTTATCTGACCCTGGACGGGATAGTACGTCATAGCGATCGGCAGCGCTCACGGGGGGAGCGCCGCCGATCGCGGCCGGGTGTCAGCTGCTTATCGCAGCTGACATCCGGCACTATGTGCCAGGAGCGGTCACGGACCGCCCCCGGCACATTAACCCCTGGCACACCGCGATCAAAGATGATCGCGATGTGCCGGCGGTGCAGGGAAGCACCGCGCAGGGAGGGGGCTCCCTGCGGGCTTCCCTGAGCCCCCCGCAGCAACGCGATGTGATCGCGTTGCTGCGAGGGTCTCCTCACCTCCCTCCCTGCTCGAGCCCCGGATCCAAGATGGCCGCGGATCCGGGTCCTGCAGGGAGGGAGGTGTCTTCACAGAAGCCTGCTCAGAGCAGGCACTGTGAAGCAGCCTGCACTCCTATCAGATCAGTGATCTGACAGAGTGCTGTGCAAACTGTCAGATCACTGATCTGTGATGTCCCCCCCTGGGACAAAGTAAAAAAGTAAAAAAAAAAATTTCCAAATATGTAAAAAAAATAAAAAAAAATATTCCAAAATAATGAAAAAAAAAAAAAAAATATTATTCCCATAAATACATTTCTTCATCTAAATAAAAAAAACAAAACAATAAAAGTACACATATTTAGTATCGCCGCGTCCGTAACGACCCGACCTATAAAACTGTCCCACTAGTTAACCCCTTCAGTAAACACCGTAAGAAAAAAAAAAAAAAAAACGAGGCAAAAAACAACGCTTTATTATCATACCGCCGAACAAAAAGTGGAATAGCACGCGATCAAAAGGACAGATATAAATAACCATGGTAACGCTGAAAGCGTCATATTGTCCCGCAAAAAAAGAGCCGCCATACAGCATCATCAGCAAAAAAATAAAAAAGTTATAGTCCTGAGAATAAAGCGATGCAAAAATAATTATTTTTTCTGTAAAATAGTTTTTATCGTATAAAAGCACCAAACCATAAAAAAATGATATAAATGAGGTATCGCTGTAATCGTACTGACCCGAAGAATAAAACTGATTTATCAATTTTACCAAACGCGGAACGGTATAAACGCCTCCCCCAATAGAAATTCATGAATAGCTGGCTTTTGGTCATTCTTCCTCACAAAAATCGGAATAAAAAGCGATAAAAAAATGTCACGTGCCCAAAAATGTTTTCAATAAAAACGTCAACTCGTCCCGCAAAAAACAAGACCTCACATGACTCTGTGGACCAAAATATGGAAAAATTATAGCTCTCAAAATGTGGTATTGCAAAAAATATTTTTGCAATAAAAAGGGTCTTTCAGTGTGTGACGGCTGCCAATCATAAAAATCCGCTAAAAAACCCGCTATAAAAGTAAATCAAACCCCCCTTCATCACCCCCTTAGTTAGGGAAAAATAAAAAAAAATGTATTTATTTCCATTTTCCCATTAGGGCTAGGGTTAGGGCTAGGATTAGGGTTAGGGTTAGGGTTAGGGCTAGGGTTAGGGCTAGGGTTAGGGCTAGGGTTAGGGCTAGGGCTAGGGTTAGGGCTAGGGTTAGGGCTAGGGTTAGGGCTAGGGCTAGGGTTAGGGCTAGGGTTAGGGCTAGGGTTAGGGTTAGGGTTAGGGCTAGGGTTAGGGCTAGGGCTAGGGTTAGGGTTAGGGTTGGGGCTACAGTTAGGGTTGGGGCTAAAGTTAGGGTTAGGGTTTAGATTACATTTACAGTTGGGAATAGGGTTGGGATTAGGGTTAGTGGTGTGTCAGGGTTAGAAGTGTGGTTAGGGTTACCGTTGGAATTAGGGTTAGGGGTGTGTTTAGATTAGGGTTTCAGTTATAATTGGGGGGTTTCCACTGTTTCGGCACATCAGGGGCTCTCCAAACACGACATGGCGTCCGATCTCAATTCCAGCCAATTCTGCGTTGAAAAAGTAAAACAGTGCTCCTTCCCTTCCGAGCTCTCCTGTGTGCCCAAACAGGGGTTTACCCCAACATATGGGGTATCAGCGTACTCAGGACAAATTGGACAACAACTTTTGTGGACCAATTTCTCCTGTTACCCTTGGGAAAATACAAAACTGGGGGCTAAAAAATAATTTTTGTGGGAAAACAAAAAGATTTTTTATTTTCACGGCTCTGCGTTATAAACTGTAGTGAAACACTTGGGGGTTCAAAGTTCTCACAACACATCTAGATAAGTTCATTGAGGGGTCTAGTTTCCAATATGGGGTCACTTGTGGGGGGTTTCTACTGTTTAGGTACATTAGGGGCTCTGCAAACGCAATGTGACGCCTGCAGACCAATCCATCTAAGTCTGCATTCCAAATGATGCTCCTTCCCTTCCGAGCCCTCCCATGCGCCCAAACGGTGGTTCCCCCCCACATATCGGGTATCAGCGTACTCAGGACAAATTGGACAACAACATTTAGGGTCCAATTTCTCCTGCTAACCTTGGAAAAATACAAAACTGGGGGCTAAAATATAATTTTTGTGGAAAAAAAAATATTTTTTATTTGCATGGCTCTGCGTTATAAACTGTAGTGAAATACTTGGGGGTTCAAAGCTCTCACAACACATCAAGATGAGTTCCTTAGGGGGTCTACTTTCCAAAATGGTGTCACTTGTGGGGGGTTTCTACTGTTTAGGTACATTAGGGGCTCTGCAAACGCAATGTGACGCCTGCAGACCATTCCATCTAAGTCTGCATTCCAAATGATGCTCCTTCCCTTCCGAGCCCTCCCATGCGCCCAAACGGTGGTTCCCCCCCACATATCGGGTATCAGCGTACTCAGGACAAATTGGACAACAACATTTAGGGTCCAATTTCTCCTGCTAACCTTGGAAAAATACAAAACTGGGGGCTAAAATATAATTTTTGTGGGAAAACAAAAATATTTTTTATTTGCATGGCTCTGCGTTATAAACTGTAGTGAAATACTTGGGGGTTCAAAGCTCTCACAACACATCAAGATGAGTTCCTTAGGGGGTCTACTTTCCAAAATGGTGTCACTTGTGGGGGGTTTCTACTGTTTAGGTACATTAGGGGCTCTGCAAACGCAATGTGACGCCTGCAGACCATTCCATCTAAGTCTGCATTCCAAATGGCGCTCCTTCCCTTCCGAACCCTCCCATGCGCCCAAACGGTGGTTCCCCCCCACATATGGGGTATCAGCGTACTCAGGACAAATTGGACAACAACTTTTGGGGTCCAATTTCTCCTGTTACCCTAGGGAAAATACAAAACTGGGGGCTAAAAAATAATTTTTGTGGGAAAAAAATTTTGTTTTATTTTTATGGCTCTGCATTATAAACTTCTGTGAAGCCCTTGGTGGGTCAAAGTGCTCACCACACATCCAGATAAGTTCCTTAGGGGGTCTACTTTCCAAAATGGTGTCACTTGTGGGGGGTTTCAATGTTTAGGCACATCAGTGGCTCTCCAAACGCAACATGGCGTCCCATCTCAATTCCTGTCAATTTTGCATTGAAAAGTCAAACGGCGCTCCTTCCCTTCCGAGCTCTCCCATGCGCCCAAACAGTGGTTTACTGCCACATATGGGGTATCAGCGTACTCGGGACAAATTGGACAACAACTTTTGAGGTCCAATTTCTTCTCTTACCCTTGGAAAAATAAAAAATTGGGGGCAAAAATATTATTTTTGTGAAAAAATATGATTTTTTATTTTTACGGTTCTGCATTATAAACTTCTGTGAAGCACTTGGTGGGTCAAAGTGCTCACCACACCTCTAGATAAGTTCCTTAGGGGGTCTACTTTCCAAAATGGTGTCACTTGTGGGGGGTTTCAATGTTTAGGCACATCAGTGGCTCTCCAAACGCAACATGGCGTCCCATCTCAATTCCTGTCAATTTTGCATTGAAAAGTCAAATAGCGCTCCTTCCCTTCCGAGCTCTCCCATGCGCCCAAACAGTGGTTTACTGCCACATATGGGGTATCAGCGTACTCAGGACAAATTGGACAACAACTTTTTGGGTCCAATTTCTCCTGTTACCCTTGGTAAAATAAAACAAATTGGAGCTGAAGTAAATTTTTTGTGTAAAAAAGTTAAATGTTCATTTTTATTTAAACATTCCAAAAATTCCTATTAAACACCTGAAGGGTTAATAAACTTCTTGAATGTGGTTTTGAGCACCTTGAGGGGTGCAGTTTTTAGAATGGTGTCACACTTGGGCATTTTCTATCATATAGACCCCTCAAAATGACTTCAAATGAGACGTGGTCCCTAAAAAAAAATGGTGTTGTAAAAATGAGAAATTGCTGGTCAACTTTTAACCCTTATAACTCCCTAACAAAAAAAAAAATTGGTTCCAAAATTATGCTGATGTAAAGGAGACATGTGGGAAATGTTACTTATTAAGTATTTTGTGTGACATATCTCTGTGATTTAATTGCATAAAAATTCAAAGTTTGAAAATTGCGAAATTTTCAAAATTTTCGCCAAATTTCCGTTTTTTTCACAAATAAACGCAGGTACTATCAAAGAAATTTTACCACTATCATGAAGTACAATATGTCACGAGAAAACAATGTCAGAATCACCAGGATCCGTTGAAGCGTTTCGGAGTTATAACCTCATAAAGGGACAGTGGTCAGAATTGTAAAAATTGGCCTGGTCATTAACGTGCAAACCACCCTTGGGGGTAAAGGGGTTAATGTGAGTGGAGACCAAGATGGTGGATAGCGAGATTCAGAGTAAAGAAAGGGGAAGAGACAAAAGGACAGAGTCATGCACAAGTCTTGGGACAGGACGCCTAGCAGTACAGCACCGAGTTTATAACTCAGAGAGGTAACGGGCCAATATGCAACAGACAACATGAGATGAAGACAGTGCCCTTGGCGGGAGTTCCAAGGTGTCAGCAAGCTGAGAAGCTAAGTACCATCCATATCAGCACACAAGTTCCCTTAATATGGAGGAGAACATGGAACCGCGGGTGGTAATAGGACTTTACCTAACTGGACTGTAGTAGTATGCTGGGTGTTGGTGAAGACAGACACTTGAGGCAGGAACAAGTAAACTGGAAGAGGTAGAGAGACTGTGCGTGAAGATGCTCCATATTGTACCCGCTATCTATTGTACATAGTTCCCACCAAGTTAATGTTGAGTAAAAGACTGTTTATTTTAGAGGGTTGGTCTCCCTCATTGAAGTATTCAATGTCCAATCCTGGCCAGCCAAAGTCACTGGCAGTATGCAAAGGTATAACACCCCAAAACACAAGTCCACACACCCAGCTAGGACCCCCACCTTCATGTAACACACCGGGGCGTAAGAGACGAGTGCCTCGCCCTGCACCACATTAAACATATGGAATAATTGGGCATATAAAAAATTAGGAGACTTAATCCGACAACCCCTCTAACCTTTATTTTTTAGCAAATCTGTCCTTCCTCTATATTATCTCCTACGCACGATGTCTTTCCAGTTATTGGAGTATCCCGAGCTATTACAAATAATGAATTACTTATAATTTAATTACCAAAGTGTTAATTATTGCCTGAAAGATACAGTAGAATTTACTGCCAATAGACAGCGGTAATTACAGTTCTAAACTTCTCCTGAACATTTCATTTTAATTACTTTCTGACATATTTTACACGTCTTTAGTGGACATTTTACCAAAATGAACAGGAAACAGCTTTAGTGATTTTCATCCAGATTTTTTAATCAATATGAAATGTAATAATTCTCCTCAAATATATATATTTTTTTCTAGATTTACTTTAAATTATTATTTTAAAAATGTGTTCACTGTAATTAAAGAAATGTTACTAGTTATGGCTCTAAAACTTTATATTTTCAACTCTACTTATGTTTTCATACATGCCATCCTCCATGCTTCTTGGGCAGTACGATGTTCTACCTGTAGTTAGGACTGAGTTGCGATCGCGCAGTTTGGGCTACGTGAAGCGACATGCTTTATTGTTACTTATCAGGAGGAATGTTCTGCATTGAAACTAATGTAGGAGGCAAAGAAAGTGGCAATTATTGGGTTAAGTTATGACAGGGCTCAGATTTTAGATACTGAGGAAAATCACTTTGGAATACTTCTCAGAATACCAATAATGACAGATTTATCCATTCCTACCTCTTCATGGTGCAGAGGTCCACCACCCATGAGAAAGCTATTACCTATCCAGTAGATTGATTCCTTTCACAAGTTTCAAAGTTATCACATGTCAACGGTTTTTGCTGCCACTTTTTGAGAGAATCAAAGTGTAGAAACAGAGACCCTGATTCCAGTGATGTGTCACTTGCTGGGCTGCTTGCTGTCATTTTGATTAAATCACTTTATCAGCAGGAGATTATCACTAAAGGAATAGTAAACCTGCTGCAAAGTAATCCTTCATATTCATGAGCCCTTGTTAACCCTGCCACTGATTGACATCTTTCTATCTAAGCACAGTGCACACAGAGCTCAACAATCTGACAACGTGTAAATACGCAGCAGATAAAACAGTGATTTTATCAAAACTACAGCAAGTGATACATTATTGGAATCAGGGTCTTGGCACCTACATTATTCTTCTATCAGATGTTAAAGCAAAAATCCGGTGACTTTTAACATTAGGAATAACAGTTTAAGTACTGTATCACTTCTGGAATTATGCATTACTATGACCCAGTAATGCCAAAGGGTTGTCTGTGTAGAGAATGGGCATGATGAGTACTCATGATACAGGAATATGCTTGAAAATTGGTTTTCTTAGCTAGAGTATATATACACTTACAAATATTCTAGGAAAAAAAAGAGACTGTTCATAAAGATCTGGATCCGCAGAAAACACCTGTAAATGAAGGGCATTGCAACGTGGCCTGGGGCGGTAGACATGGATGGGTCTCACATATTCCAGGTCCCGCTATGCTACATTAGAGTCTTGGAAGGATGTGGTGCTATTACCCCTGCAGACCGCATCCTGGCGCTTGACATGGTAGGTTGGGACCAGATGGAATGGAGATGAATGAAACCAGAGTCCTTAAACAAACTTTTTCTTTACCGAACAACTTGATGAGAAGTATATACAGTACATTAAATAGCGGGCACAACACTTCAAGAATACTTCTTCTGCATAATGCAGAAGCAGGAACTTCATGGTTACATTACTTCTGTTACACATTACATCAGTCCAGCAAACCTTTATGGGAAGCTCCATGTCCCTCTGTGAGGACCACACAGGTTGAGGTATGTCGCTATGGCTCCTCACAGCTAGTCTCAATGCCCAGTTGAATTGTGAGGACCTTACTGACTGAGGTATGTCAGAAGAGCTCCTCACTACTTCTCTCCAAGCTCATCTTATGACGATCACACGCTCTTTACTTAACCACTGCATCTCCTGTTTCCCATAGGAGAACTCGTGTCTCAGCCTGGCCATCTTCTAGTATAGATAATCATATCTAGTAGAGAAGTATCTAGTAGAGATAATCATTTGCTTATTACCCACTTGCCTGAGATAAGGAATCTTTCCTTCTCCTTGCTTTAGGCCCCTTGTCTGAGATAAGGAATTATTAATTTAGGCCCACTGGCTTGAGTTCTCCACTTTGCTCTCCTTTCCTTCAGAATGTGCTATCTCATATATGGTCTCCCCTTTTCGCACACAAACACCCATTTTAATGCAGGTCTGCAAGCATCAGGGCCATAAGTCTGTTCCCTTCTCAATCTTTTCCCTCTCTGACTAAGAATAGTTAACTGCATTCCCTTGTGCCCATGTAACTCCTCCTATCATGTGCTGGTCCCAATAGTTAACCCTATCTGCAACCAACTAAGTGCATGCAGATCTCTAAAAAGATAAAATTATATTTAAAATACAAGGTGGGCCATTTATATGGATACACCTAAATAAAATGGGAATGGTTTGTGATATCAACTTCCTGTTTGTGGCACATTAGTATATTGGAGGGGGAAAACTTTTCAAGATGGGTGGTGACCATGGCGGCCATTTTGAAGTTGGCCATTTTGGATCCAACTTTATTTTTTCCAATGGGATGAGGGTCATGTGACACATCAAACTGGAACAGGCTTCCAGTATCCGTTGTTTCAGATACTGCATATCTCGTATCTACACAGCATGGACAATTGCCTTCAGATGACCCCAAAGCATCTGAAAAAACTGGGAGCCAGTGCTAGGATTTCTACTATGGTGTTGCTCTCAGTGTGTCAAGAGTGGGAGAAGAGGGTTGTATTGACAATCCAACACAATGGGCAGCACTTTGAACACATTTTATAAGTTCTACTCCTGCTTTGTGCTCTGCTCAGGCAACAGCTCCTCATTGCCTCTGTGTCTGTTTTTTTGTCTTGTTTTGTGTGTTTTGCACCTTTTTCTTGCTTGCACTCATTTCTTTATTTCATTTGTGCCTTTTTTATTTTTTTCTACTTTTGAAGATGTCGTTTAGCAATTCCAAATGTTTTTATTTGATTAATCAATTCCAACTTTTTACAAATTTATAGCAATTTTGCTCCACAATTTTCCCCTCTGTGCATTTTTGAATACGTCAAAATTTGTGCACAATTTTACAACTTTTGGCACCGAAAGCCGTTCAAGATGGAAAAGCCCATTTTTTTTTACTTTGCGCCAAATTCATGAATCACATACGCCATTTTGATGAATTTGGTGCCAAAAACAGCAACTACTATCAAAAGACAAAAAAAACAAAGTGACTTAAAAAAATACCAACATAGAATCAAGGCCTAAAGGTTCTGTGATTTGAGTAACAGTTATCCTAGCAATGAATTGATAAACTATGGTCTTAATAAATATTATTTTGACAGCAATACAACGGTAAATATGTGATATGCACAGAGTAGGATTAATTAATTTACCTGTTTTTGCCAACCAGGGCAACAGCAAATCAATGGATCCTAATCTTTTTTTTAACTATATTCAAGCAGCAAAAATATAGTAATTACACCATATTTTCTCTGCATGGCATATTCATTGCCCGGCCAGATAGAAGAGTTTTTCTAAACTTGCGGGTTTTACATTTTATTCAGAGAAAAATATTGAGCAATTAACCCCTTCCCGACCTTTGACGCCACGTAGGCGTCATGAAAGTCGGTGCCAATCCGACCCATGACGCCTATGCGGCGTCATGGAAAGATCGCGTCCCTGCAGATCGGGTGAAAGGGTTAACTCCCATTTCACCCGATCTGCAGGGACAGGGGGAGTGGTAGTTTAGCCCAGGGGGGGTGGCTTCACCCCCTCGTGGCTACGATCGCTCTGATTGGCTGTTGAAAGTGAAACTGCCAATCAGAGCGATTTGTAATATTTCACCCATTATAACGGGTGAAATATTACAATCCAGCCATGGCCGATGCTGAAATATCATCGGCCATGGCTGGAAATACTAGTGTGCCCCCACCCCACCCCTCCGATCGCCCCCCCACCCCCCCGATCTGGCCGGTACACTGCTCCGGCTCCCCTCCGCCCTGTGCTCCGCTCCCCCCCGTGCTCGTGTCCGCTCCCCCCGTGCTCCAATCACCCCCCCGTGCTCCAATCACCCCCCCTGCACTCCGATCCACCCCCCCCGTGCTCCGTTCCACCCCCCCGTGCTCCATTCCAGCCCCCCCGCGCTCCGTTCCACGCCCCCCGCGCTCCGTTCCACCCCTCCCGCGCTCCGATTCCCCCCCCCGTGCTCCGATCCCCCCCCCCGTGGTCCCCCCCCACCCTATCATACTTACCGATCCAGCCGTGGTCCCGTCCGTCTTCTCCCGGGCGCCGCCATCTTCCAAAATGGCGGGCGCATGCGCAGTGCGCCCGCCGAATCTGCCGGCCGGCAGATTCGTTCCAAAGTGCATTTTGATCACTGAGATATAATCTATCTCAGTGATCAAAATAAAAAAAATAATAAATGACCCCCCCCCCCCTTTGTCACCCCCATAGGTAGGGACAATAAAAAAATAAAGAAATTTTTTTTTTTCCACTAATGTTAGAATAGGGTTAGGGTTAGGGGTAGGGTTAGGGGTAGGGGTAGGGTTAGGGTTAGGGGTAGGGTTAGGGGTAGGGCTAGGGTTAGGGTTAGGGGTAGGGTTAGGGGTAGGGTTAGGGCTAGGGTTAGGAATGTGCACACGTATTCTGGTCCTCTGCGGATTTTTCCGCTGCGGATTTGATAAATCCGCAGTGCTAAACCGCTGCGGATTTATGGCGGATTTACCGCGTTTTTTTCTGCGCATTTCACTGCGGTTTTACAACTGCGATTTTATATTGGAGCAGTTGTAAAACCGCTGCGGAATCCGCACAAAGAAGTGACATGCTGCGGAATGTAAACCGCTGCGTTTCCGTGCAGTTTTTCCGCAGCATGTGTACAGCGATTTTTGTTTCCCGTAGGTTTACATTGAACTGTACACTCATGGGAAACTGCTGCGGATCCGCAGCGTTTTCCGCAGCGTGTGCACATACCTTTAGAATTAGGCTATGTGCACACGGTGCGGATTTGGCTGCGGATTCGCAGCAGTGTTCCATCAGGTTTACAGTACCATGTAAACATATGAAAAACCAAATCCGCTGTGCCCGTGATGCGGAAAATACCGCGCGGAAACGCTGCGTTGTATTTTCCGCAGCATGTGAATTCTTTGTGCGGATTCCGCAGCGTTTTACACCTGTTCCTCAATAGGAATCCGCAGGTGAAATCCGCACAAAAAACACTGGAAATCCGCGGAAAATCCGCAGGTAAAACACAGTGCCTTTTACCCGCAGATTTTTCAAAAATGGTGCGGAAATATCTCACACGAATCCGCAACGTGGGCACATTGCCTTAGGGTTAGGGTTGGAATTAGTGTTGTGGTTAGGGTTAGGGGTGTGTTGGGGTTAGGGTTGTGGTTAGGGGTGTGTTGGGGTTAGGGTTGTGTTTAGGGGTGTGTTGCGGTTAGGGTTGTGATTAGGATTATGGCTACAGTTGGGATTAGGGTTAGGGGTGTGTTGGGGTTAGTGTTGGAGTTAGAATTGAGGGGTTACCACTGTTTAGGCACATCAGGGGTCTCCAAACGCAACATGGCGCCACCATTGATTCCAGCCAATCTCGTATTCAAAAAGTCAAATGGTGCTCCCTCACTTCCGAGCCCTGACGTGTGCCCAAACAGTGGTTTACCCCCACATATGGGGTACCAGCATACTCAGGACAAACTGCGCAACAATTACTGGGGTCCAATTTCTCCTGTTACCCTTGTGAATCTAAAAAAATGCTTGCTAAAACATAATTTTTGAGGAAAGAAAAATGATTTTTTATTTTCACGGCTCTGTGTTGTAAACGTCTGTGAAGCACTTGGGGGTTCAAAGTGCTCACCACATATCTAGATAAGTTCCTTGGGGGGTCTAGTTTCTAAAATGGGGTCACTTGTGGGGGGTTTCTACTGTTTAGGCACACCAGGGGCTCTGCAAACGCAACGTGACACCCGCAGACCATTCCATCAAAGTCTGCATTTCAAAAGTCACTACTTCCCTTCTGAGCCCCGACGTGTGCCCAAACAGTGGTTTACCCCCACATATGGGGTATCAGCGTACTCAGGAGAAACTGGACAACAACTTTTGGGGTCCAATTTCTCCTGTAACCCTTGGGAAAATAAAAAATTCTGGGCTAAATAATTATTTTTGAGGAAAGAAAACGTATTTATTATTTTCACGGCTCTGCATTATAAACTTCTATGAAGCACTTGGGGGTTCAAAGTGCTCACCACACATCTAGATAAGTTCCTTTCAGGGTCTAGTTTCCAAAATGGGGTCACTTGTGGGGGGTTTCTACTGTTTAGGCACATCAGGGGCTCTGCAAACGCAACGTGACGCCCGCAGAGCATTCCATCAAAGTCTGCATTTCAAAACGTCACTACTTCAATTCCAAGCCCCGGCATGTGCCCAAACAGTAGTTTACCCCCACATATGGGGTATCACCGTACTCAGGAGAAACTGGACAACAAATATTGGGGTCAAATTTCTCCTGTTACCCTTGGGAAAATTAAAAAACTCTGGGCTAAATAATTATTTTTGAGGAAAGAAAACGTATTTATTATTTTCACGGCTCTGCATTATAAACTTCTATGAAGCACTTGGGGGTTCAAAGTGCTCACCACACATCTAGATAAGTTCCTTTGGGGGTCTAGTTTCCAAAATGGGGTCACTTGTGGGGGGTTTCTACTGTTAAGCCACATCAGGGGCTCTGCAAACGCAACGTGACGCCCACAGAGCATTCCATCAAAGTCTGCATTTCAAAACGTCACTACTTCACTTCCGAGCCCCGGCATGTGCCCAAACAGTGATTTACCCCCACATATGGGGTATCAGCGTACTCAGGAGAAACTGGACAACAACTTTTGGGGTCAAATTTCTCCTGTTACCCTTGGGAAAATAAAAAATTGCAGGCTAAAAGATCATTTTTGAGAAAATAATTTTTTTTTTTATTTTCATGGCTCTGCGTTATAAACTTCTGTGAAGCACTTGGGGGTTCAAAGTCCTCACCACACATCTAGATTAGTTCCTTTGGGGGTCTAGTTTCTAAAATGGTGTCATTTCTGGGGGATCTCCAATGTTTAGGCACACAGGGGCTCTCCAAACGTGACATGGTGTCCGCTAATGATTGGAGCTTATTTTCCATTTAAAAAGCCAAATGGCGTGCCATCCCTTCCGAGCCCTGCCGTGCGCCCAAACAGTGGTTTACCCCCACATATGGGGTATCAGCGTACTCAGGACAAACTGGACAACAATATTTGGGGTCCAATTTCTCCTATTATCCTTGGCAAAATCGGAAATTCCAGGCTAAAAAATCATTTTTGAGGAAAGAAAAATTATTTTTTATTTTCATGGCTCTGCGTTATAAACTTCTGTGAAGCACCTGGGGGTTTAAAGTGCTCAATATGCATCTAGATAAGTTCCTTGGGGGGTCTAGTTTCCAAAATGGGGTCACTTGTGCGGGAGCTCCAATGTTTAGGCACACAGGGGCTCTCCAAACGCGACATGGTGTCCGCTAACAATTGGAGCTAATTTTCCATTCAAAAAGTCAAATGGCGCGCCTTCTCTTCCGAGCCCTGCCGAGTGCCCAAACAGTGGTTTACCCCCACATATGAGGTATCGGCGTACTCGGGAGAAATTGCCCAACAAATTTTATGATCCATTTTATCCTACTGCCCATGTGAAAATGAAAAAATTGAGGCGAAAAGAATTTTTTTGTGAAAAAAAAGTACTTTTTCATTTTTACAGATCAATTTGTGAAGCACCTGAGGGTTTAAAGTGCTCACTAGGCATCTAAATTAGTTCCTTGGGGGGTCTAGTTTCCAAAATGGGGTCACTTGTGGGGGAGCGCCAATGTTTAGGCACACAGGAGCTATCCAAACGCGACATGGTGTCCGCTAACGATGGAAATAATTTTTCATTCAAAAAGTCAAATGGCGCTCCTTCCCTTCCGAGCCTTACCATGTGCCCAAACAGTGGTTTACCCCCACATGTGAAGTATCGGTGTACTCAGGAGCAATTGCCCAACACATTTTAGGATCCATTTTATCCTGTTGCCCATGTGAAAATGAAAAAATTGAGGCTAAAAGAATTTTTTTGTGAAAAAAAAGTACTTTTTCATTTTTACGGATCAATTTGTGAAGCACCTGGGGGTTCAAAGTGCTCACTATGCATCTAGATAAGTTCCTTGGGGCGTCTAGTTTCCAAAATGGGGTCACTTGTGGGGGAGCTCCAATTTTTAGGCACACGGGGGCTCTCCAAACGTGACATGGTGTCCGCTAAAGAGTGGAGCCAATTTTTGATTCAAAAAGTCAAATGGCGCTCCTTCCCTTCCAAGCCCTGCCGTGCGCCCAAACAGTGGTTTACCCCCACATATGAGGTATCAGCGTACTCAGGACAAATTGGACAACAACTTTCGTGGTTCAGTTTCTCCTTTTACCATTGGGAAAATAAAAAAATTGTTGCTGAAAGATAATTTTTGTGACTAAAAAGTTAAATGTTCATTTTTTCCTTCCATGTTGCTTCTGCTGCTGTGAAGCACCTGAAGGGTTAATAAACTTCTTGAATGTGGTTTTGAGTACCTTGAGGGGTGCAGTTTTTAGAATGGTGTCACTTTTGGGTATTTTCAGCCATATAGACCCCTCAAACTGACTTCAAATGTGAGGTGGTCCCTAAAAAAAATGGTTTTGTAAATTTCGTTGTAAAAATGACAAATCGCTGGTCGAATTTTAACCCTTATAACTTCCTAACAAAAAAAAATTTTGTTTCCAAAATTGTGCTGATGTAAAGTAAACATGTGGGAAATGTTATTTATTAACTATTTTGTGTCACATATCTCTCTGGTTTAACAGAATAAAAATTCAAAATGTGAAAATTGCGAAATTTTCAAAATTTTCGCCAAATTTCCGTGTTTATCACAAATAAATGCAGAATTTATTGACCTAAATTTACCACTAACATGAAGCCCAATATGTCACGAAAAAACAATCTCAGAACCGCTAGGATCCGTTGAAGCGTTCCTGAGTTATTACCTCATAAAGGGACACTGGTCAGAATTGCAAAAAACGGCAAGGTCTTTAAGGTCAAAATAGGCTGGGTCTTGAAGGGGTTAAAGTAAATTAAACAAAATCAATAATTTTTAATAGGAATTTTTTTCTTTTTGCAGTTTTATCTTTCTTTGATTTTCATAAGGCGGTGAGTTCAATTAATACTTCCTGTGAAGTGTTTAATGTTGGTAGTTAAGGGTCCGAGAAAAATGTAACCGCCTGGTCATAATGTACGAAAGATGACAGTACACACTTTTCTACATACTAAAAATGTTTACGATGGCAAACTTCAACCCTTTCAGTGACAATGGTAATGACATGTTATATCCTGAGGAGGTTAACTGTATGTGCCTTCTGGAAAAAAAGCACTGCCTGTTAGGATATGTTCACACAGTGTTTTTGCAGCAATTTTCTCTGCATCACAAACCAGAGTGGTGGCAAACCCCCCTTGTTTTTTGGTGAGTTTTTGTTTGGGTTTTTTCCCCATTGATTTGAAAGGGTTAAAAATGCTGAATGAAATGACATACTGCGGATAGAAAGACTCCGAGCATATCAAAAAATTGAAGGAAAAGAACAAGCATGTCCTTGAAATTTTCAAAATCTCATTCACTTTTCTGCTAAAGAAAAAATGCTGCAAAAAATGCTGCAAAAAAGCCACATGTGAACATCCCCTTGGGGTTCTTGCAGATGACTGTAGTTTCGGTCTGAGTGCAATCTGTCAACACATAGGATAGCACATGGTTCAGTGAGGCAGTACACATGTCCTATTTTTTCCTCAGACCAAATGGTCCGAGGGGAAAAAAGTTACAGCATGCACAATTTGCCTCCAATATTCGGATGGCATTTGCCCATTCATGTCTATGAGTCAATGGAAAACATCGGACCGCTCTTGGATGACATCGGAAAGACACAATTTTTTTTTAATTCTCCACATCCAAGGAAAACGGATACCACTCTGATCAGACTCGTGACTGGACTGTTTTTTCCCACATTGCTTTACATGTAGTATATTGGGCCTCACATTGCCTTTCATATACCGTATTTTTTGGACCATAAGAAGCAACTTTTTCCCAAAAAAGTTTGGGGAAAAATGCGGGTGCGTCTTATGGTCGGAATATACTTACAAATCCTGTGGCGTCGGTCCTGATGCAGCCTCCCTTCCCAGGCTGGTGCAGCTGTGGTGCAGCGGAGGCGGTGCTCTGTGATGAGGCACTTGTGGGGCTTTGTGATGTGGCAGCGGTGGTGGGGCTCTGTGCTGCATGGGGTTCTCCAGCAGCATTTCATCAAAGCCTGGAGTCCCCCGCAACTCCATTGCTGAGATGCGGTGGCATCCGGGAAAATGGCCGCCAGGGGCAGCACATGCTCAGATTCAGATCTCGGCAATGACATCTCATTGCTGAGATCTGAATCTGAGCATGCACAGCCCCGGACTGAAAAATATGGAAGCATAATGCACCTCAATAGTTGTCTATATAGTATAATGGACCACATAGTCTTCAATATAGTATAAAGCACTCCACATAGTCTTCCATATAGTATAATACATCCCATAGTACTCCATATAGTATAATGCACCCCACATAGTCCTCCATATATTATAATGTACCCCATAGTCCTCCATACAGTATAATGATCTTCCCATAGCTGGCACCAGGCCCCCCTAACTCTTGGGCAACATAGCAGCCAAGTGGTCTGCCACTATTAGCAACTTGCCACTAGATGGGGTTATCTGGAGCAATGGGGGCCCTGGGAAATTGCCCAGGTCACCTCCCCAACGCCATCCCTGCCTATAACCAAAGAAAGAATACAGGACCATTTCCTTATGTTATCACCCCTCTTACCAATTACCAGTTTTCACAATCATCTCTCTGCGTGCAACCTCTAAAGACCCCGTTGTTGTCCCTTTTACACAGCACACACAGTCATCAGACATTCCTCCTCTCTTGTCTCCCTGGTGGAGTTATTGCTTATCCTGACCTATGAGTTTGATGCTTTTTTGTTTTCTTTTTTCTCTATAGAAATTATGAACTGAAATATGACTGCTGCAGACTGAATGATAGGGGCTGAAGTTTCAGAAGATTGGAGATACTGATCTAAGATAATTGTTTTTTAATAGTTCTTTGAGGGTGGGTGCACACGGTCAGCAATTGGCAGCGCTTTGGACACAATCTGAAATACTTGCCAGCTAAGAACAGTAATCAATTTCTGCTATAATTTATTATTCTTTTTCTATGGTATGTACCCTGCACTGTACATAACACGATACGTTTCCTGTCATCAAATTCCAGGAATCATAACTTTGTTATTATTGTTAACTCTGAATTAGTTGTTTTATGAAATAAGTTGTAACTTGTTTTTATTATTTTGAAGAGCAAGTTGCAATTACTATTACAAGTTGTTGTTTCAATTAACACTATTGTGGGGGACAAATAACTTATTAATTGATTTGTATTATATTTTTTGGAAGAAGGATTGGGATAAAAAAAAATCAGCAAATCTGCCTCCTTCTCCTTGAAACAAGTGTATTGTACAATTTTAGTCTGTGCTCTTCTTGCAGCCAACGCGAGGCGGCTACTCCAGATCTGTGTTCTCAGATACTTGTAGTTCTGTCCGTACTGGGAGATCAGGAGTTAATTTTTCAGAGCTTGTTTCCTTCTGTGTGGCCTGGTAATGGTTGCAAGGTATTTAAGTTCCTGAGAGCCTGCAGTCCACTGCCAGCTATAATTTGACTTGCTCCTTGACAACTTTTCAGCATCCTGCTTTGACTCCCTGAAGACATTCCTGATTTTTGCCAGGGCTTGTTATTTGAATACTCTCCTGTTATGTGATTTTGTTCAAGTACTGACCCTGGTTTTGACCCAGTTAGCAGACTATTCTACTTGCCAGCTTGTGCAGCGCCCCAGAGACCTGGTCGTTGCAGTATGGCCCCAAGGCGAGTAGCGGTACATCCGATGGCACTAAAGAGTTCTCCTGACCAGGTATCACCAGAACACATTACACTTCACACTCCGGCCACTAGGGGGAGAAAAAGGCTTTATTTATTGGGCTACTCCTCACACTGGTAAAACTAGGGGCTGGGGAGGAAGTTAGTCAGAAGCTGACTGGGTTGGAACCAGGCAACATCCCGTGGCAGGGGGTGTTGCAGGGAGAGGACACAGGGGGGTCCCTGTCAGGCGTGGGAACCTGGCAGGCGCCTAGCGAACAGAACAGAACGCAACGGAACCGCACCTGCACACCTTGCGGCGGTATCCTAAGAGAGATACAAAAGGGGAAGAATATTGTGGAACAGTATAAACGAGATCAGCACAAAGGAGAGCCAGTAAGAGTCGTGCCGAGAGAGGAAGGCAACATCTTACTGAGGCGCGTAGTCGGTGGCCGGATCACAGTAGGAGTAACTGACTTCAGGCCTTACTTCAAATTCCGCTGGACAGTTGATTATAGGTTGGCTGTCTACCTTCTACACCTATGAAGACATAGGGGGCAACATTGGGAGAGGGGCGTCTCTAGGGTCCCGGAAGACCTCCAAGCCTTCCCGTCAAACGGGTGGCGTCCTAGCCATAACATATCTGGGGGACGTTAGAAACTAGCAACATCTGGAACCAAAGAACGAGAGAGAGAGAGCTGTGGAGTACGAACGAACGAGAACAGCAGTTGTGAGGACTATTCTGAATGCTCAGCAGGGTAGGACTACAACACACAGGCGCTATTGGTAGGCAACGATTTCCATCTGCGAGGGAAACTCTGGATGTGCCCATCGGACCGGCCGGTCTCTGATAGCCTGGTTGAACGTGCTCTGGACTGAGTGTATTGAAGCCTTCAGTAAAAGGTAAAGAGACTGCAACCTTGTGTCCTCGTTATTGATTGCGCCTTACACCATCACCATCCACCTTATTGGGAAGCCCTGGGGACATACTTCACCTGTGGGAAGGTATACCATCCAGCTGCCATTCCATCACCCCAGTGGACCCCACAGCAGCGTCGGTCACCCTGACCGAACACCACAGGTGGTGTCACGAACCTCTGACAGACTGTACAAACCCCTTTGTTGGACGCCCCTTAGCAGGGTCACGGACCGGGTCTAGCCACCGTGACAGCCTCAGAACCGAACCAGAGAGGCCCGGTACCGAGAACTCGTGGCCCTGTGTCTGGGGGCGCTCCACTTGCACCTCAAATGGCAGCTAATTCCGCGGCCCCAGCCTAGGGGTCCTTGTTAAGTCCAGATCCCTGTATAAGGGTTACATGACGATGGCTAGGAAACCCCTGGTATCTGGAAAACAGAGTAGCTAGCACCAAGCCTGTTCATGGTAGCCCTCTTTAGAGCTGCCAAGTGACCACGTACAGTACTCCTGTTACATATGCCCATGGTGTATCAGTTCTATATTATCTATACTATATTATACTAGCTGTACTATCAAGTTGACAATTGACTACAGCCTCTAAGGGAGTAAATAGACACAACCGCAGGTATATCTAATCCCAGCCAGTAGAGAAGGATTTCAGCTGTATTAGGCTACTTTTACACTTGCCGTGTTTTTTGCAGCCCGCTATTGCAAGCCTTTTTTGTGGGCCGTATCGTGGCAATTTTCATGGTCTGATCACCGTTTTTTGCGTTTCCAATACTATAGAAATAGTACTGTAAAACAAAAATAGCGTTCCACAAAACTAGAAGTCACGGTGCACCACAAAAACAAACTTTTGTCATTGCAACATGTGCAGAGTGCAATTCCACCATGTCGAAACATAGTATATCAAATGGTTAACCAGTAGTTTAAAAGACCTCTGTAGCGATGCAAGTCGATGACTCATGGGGTGCGAATGGCGGAAGTGAACACACAGCGACCCTGCTTTCTGCAGCAGCGCATCCAGGCCAGTATAGTGGCAGAGAAATTGCTGTACCACTATGTTGAGTACTTGAACCATGCAAGACGTGTATGAGGTTGCCCCTCCCTAGGGCTGCATCGTTATCACAAATGGCCTTCCCTGGCTCCAGGTTCAGTGGAGACAGCCACTAATCTTGGGCTGCGTGACTGCAATCTCCAACGCATGTTCATTTAAACACTGCCTGGTTGTGGTGATTCCCAGCTTCACAATGCAGAAGTGGTGGGGTTTTTCCCCACACTGTTGGAAAGCATGTCTCATTAAGGGAGAGATTGAGGGCACAGATGGAGGCCTTAGAGGAGGCGGAGGAGGCAGAAGCAGTGGAGGAACTGTTAAATATAAAGGTTTGTCCTGCAAGCCTTGGAGATTCTAAGACTTGTGGAGCAGCCCTTTGCCTGCCTGCCCCTATAGCCACCAGAGTCACCCAGTGCCCAGTCAATGAGATGTAACACCCCTGGCCATGTTTGCTTTTCCAGGTGTCAGTTGTTAATTACACCCTGGCAGATATAGATTTTCTCAAGGACCTGGTGATGTTGTCTGCGACATGCCGGTGAACCGCAGGCATAGCTTTCTTAGAGAAGTAATGGTAACTGGGCAACTGGTACTGGTAGACTGCGACTGCCATCAGCTTTCAGAAACCATCTGTGTCCAACAGGTGGAAAAGCAACATTTCTGTGGCAAACAGACTGGAGATGGTGGATTTCAAGCTCTTAGCTTTGGCATGTGTAAGAGGAAACATTCTTTTACCTGACCTCAACTGGATTCTGCTCGGACCCTACTTCGTCCGGCCCCGGATCCAGCTGAAAATTTTTAGGCATCGGTGCAGATGCTTTCCTCCTCTTGATTCTGTGAATCTGAAAACTATTTTGGGCATCGGTGCAGATGCTTTCTTCCTCTTGATTCTGTGAATCTTTGAAACAGACCTCTGATACCCATGGAATAGAATGTGTGAAAAGCTTGGCAGACTGTGACGTCATCAGAGGTCATTGTAATGCAAGGCATTACTGGGAAAGCCAGCTGCCGGGAGCATCTTGAGCATCGGTACCGCTGCTCGGGACGCCGGAAGGTGAGAATATTGCGATTTTTTTTTTTTATCATATGCTGTGTTGTGTATGCGTTTTTGCAGCGGATGCATACACAACAGGTGCACTTAGCCTCCGTCAGAAAAGCGGGCCCAGTGCACCCGCTTTTTACAATCTGCACAGGATCCATCATTTCAACATTTTGACGGATCCTGTGCAGATTGTAAAAATGGAAGTGTGAAAGAGGCCTGATTTTCCAGGGAAAACCACAGCTAATTCTAGTGTGCCTGTAGCGTCTAACAAGTTTAGCGGAGATATCGGGCAATAAATATTACACACGGCCTTGTAACTTACTGTAAATAATAAAAGAAATGCTCACATAAAAAAAGATAAACCTACTACTTTTAACAACAGAAGTGAACTTTGCTGTGATCATAAGTGTGAAAATACACTTATCTACTTCATACTAGGCTCCTGTAATAATGCCAGTTATAGGGTTAACAGTCATTTTCTAACATGTATTTACGGTTTGCATTATTAATGCAAAGATAATTTCCGATAAATATATGCATAAAAGAAATCCTGTTAAAGGAATGAAGAGTTATTCGAAGCTCTTCTATCTGCAGGCATTCACTTACTTTAGTTCTCATATAAACAGTGCAGAAAATGTCTCTTCTTCAAGTGCACAAGGACGCCTAGATAGCATGCATTTTATATTGTGTCTCATATACAAAAGCAAATTTACTCCAAATAAGTATAACGCTATTCCAATCCAAAATAAGTCACTCTGGATTCTGTGGTTTTATTTTTATTTTTTTATATATGGAGCCGATTCATTATTGCATTTGACTTTTTTGTATTTTTTTTTTCTTCAGTTTTTTACCTTTTTTTATTTACGCCTTTTTTAATGTCAAGTTTTGATATATTCTCTTCTTTTATGTTCGTGATTGTTGGATGGGTTTGGGATTTCCATATATTTTCAGTTGATTCATTAATTAAAACTTTTTAAAAAGTCACAACATTTTTGTGGAATTGATCTCCAGTTTACTCCTGGAGTTATTTTACGTACGTCTGAAAATGTTTGCGTAAATTTTGTAAAATGTTACAGGGACATGCTTATGTCTCGCAGCAGCATATGCAGGGATTGCCTGTTTGTTAGGCAATCCCTGCACGTGTTGTGGCTGTCAAACAACAGTGAGACATGCAGCCATAGTGTCTCGAGCATAGCTTTCGAGCATGTCGTAGATACTTTCTTAGTACACGAGAACTCCTTATCCGAGCATGCTCGCTCATCACTAGTAATGATCAGTATGTTGGCAATACTCATCACTATGCAGTGCTATTGGATGGTAATATTATGGCGGTATTATTTAACCTTATATAGCAGTATTACTGTCAATATTGGTCTTACAGTGGATCTTGATTTCGTCCAACTTTTGGCTAAGCAATATTTATAATAGAGACCGCATCTGGAGAAGTGGTTGTGGGGTCCAGCCCGGGCCTGTGTTTTTTCATATGCCAGTGCTGAACTCAGTCCCAGTTCGGCCCTGATCCCAGTCATCTAATTGTAACATATGGATGGCTGGGTACACCAGCATGGGACCCGAGTTCTTCCCTGGTTCATAAAAGAGTTTTCTCTCTGTGATGTCCATATGATGCTATTGCTTTGCTTTTCTAGGACCATCACATTCCTGGTTCATGTTCCATTAAGTTGTGGTTAGCACCTAATAAATGAGCATAGTCCTTTAATGAATGAAGGAACCGCATCATAAATTATTACATTTTTGCTATTATTATGTATCTAGTCACATGATATATTACATTGCTTAGCGTCAACAAATAGGACCAACAATTTGCGTTTTTGATTTATTTAAAGGGACACTGTCACCTGAATTTGGAGGGAACAATCTTCAGCCATGGAGGCGGGGTTTTTGGGTGTTTGATTCACCCTTTCCTTACCCGCTGGCTGCATGCTGGCTGCAATATTGGATTGAAGTTCATTCTCTGTCCTCCATAGTACACGGCTGCGCAAGGCAAGATTGCACCTAGTGCAGGCATGTACTACGGAGGACAGAGAATGAACTTCAATCCAATATTGCAGCCAGCATGCAGCCAGCGGGTAAGGAAAGGGTGAATCAAAAACCCCAAAAACCCCGCCTCCATGGCTGAAGATTGTTCCCTCCAAATTCAGGTGACAGTGTCCCTTTAAGTTACTTTTCTTTTTTATCTTGTGGTTATTGTTGACACTTTTTGCAACAAACACTTTAGAACAGCAAACGTCGGTCATCAATTATGCGCAAAATGAAAAAAGCTTTTATTTTTTTCTTTAACCTTGCTTGTGACATTTTAGCACCAAATGGTCTTATGTTTCATACAGTTTTTGCAAACATTTGTAGACAAACAAATATATCCCTTCAGAAAATTGGCATACATATAGCTATTTAAAAAAAAGTTGCAATTGATAAATCAGCCAAAAACAAACCCTAAACAACCCTAAACCTTTGCCCACAATGGCGAACACAAAAAACATCAGACCATATAAAATAAATAGTGATGAGCGAATATACTCGTTACTCGAGATTTCCCGAGCACGCTTGGGGGTCCTCCGAGTATTTTTAATGCTCGGAGATTTAGTTTTTCTTGCCGCAGCTGAATGATTTACATCTGCTAGCCAGCATAAGTACATGTGGGGGTTGCCTGGTTGCTATGGAATCCCCACATGTAATCAAGCTGGCTATCAGATGTAAATCATTCAGCTGCGGCAAGAAAAACGAAATCTCGAGCACTAACAAATACTCGGAGGACCCCCAAGCATGCTCGAGAAATCTCAAATAACGAGTATATTCGCTCATCACTACTCTTGATTCATCTGACAACCTGAATAGGAGCGGCGGTAGTCGTAGTATTGCTGTTCTTTGGTCCATACTCATAAGATGGATGTTTTTTATTTCTTATTGAATGGCTTTTCTGGCTTTAGGGTACAAATCTGCTGTTACTCTATGTGACTGCAGTCTTGTGACTCCTCACAGCGCATGCACTATCAGGATTCTTTGGTTCCGGAGACAGAAACAGTGAGCAAGTGACTGGAAGTGCGCGCTTTGCATAGATGAAGTCATGTACCCACTAGAAGTTCAATATCAGTGAATTGAGGGACGCCAGTCACGTCTAGTCGGACTGTGGCCAGAAGTATGCAAATTGCATCCTTTCGGTCACAAGACTGCTTGCTTCGGAGATTCTTCACAGCGAGCAGTGCATGCACTGTGAGGATTCATAAGACTGCAGTCTGGTTGCCAAAGCTGTACAACCCCTTTAATGTTCATTTACTATACTATACAACCTATGGGAGCGCTATGGTGTCTCTGAATTTTTCACAGTACTAGCCTTCATTCGCGATGAACTCTACAGAATCATGATTCTCGAAGTTCCAATCCTATTCTTATCATCTCTGTGTTCCAACAGTCCAACCCCCAGCGTTTAAGAACTTATTCCTCATCCAATGGGTAAGGCTAGCTTCACATTACGTTATGCGAACCCGTTAAACGGACTACGTTACACCGCGGCACAAAGCGGTGTAACGTAGTCCGTTAATGCCGCCATTGCTTGTAATGGCGAACGCATCGCTAGCGCACGCCCACATTGGGCGTGCGCTAGCGATGTACCATCATTTGAGTGACGGACCTCGAATGCTGTTTGCAGCGTTCGCGGTCCGTTCCTCGCTAGCGCAGCTCGGGCATCTGCGCTAGCGGGATCGGCTAACGCGATCCCTTTTGGGACATTGCGTTAGCGCAGTCCATAGCGCTATGTGCTAGATGGACTGCCCTAACGCAATGTGAACCTAGCCTATGAGATGACTTACGATTTTGAGAAAAACTCTTTAAGTTTAGTTTTGGGCCACGTTGAACATGCGATCAGTTTATCCTGGGGATCGGCTACTGGAATGTAAAACCAGACGACCCATTTAATATACTATAATATCTTAAAAAGTGCATTTCAGGTGACTTTAAGTCGAGTTTTCTGCTTTTTTAAATCTGTGAATAAGAAGAGAATAATGAGTTCTGCCTGAGAACGCTTGTCACATGGTCCGACATCTGCCAGCCCTGCTCGCTCGGGTGGCAGGTTAGTTTCTAAGTTTATGCTAAGAGTCCCACTGGGAATACGTAGGAAAAAAATCTTTGACAGTTTGTATCTTCGGCTTCTCGTCTGCCGCTAAACATAGCCTGCATTCTCCCATGTTTTATTGTTATTGCCTGGAATCTGGTCTCCTGCATTAGCAGCGATTCCTTATGAACTGTCAGTTGGTTGGGAAGCTCCAATTTCAATTGTGATTTTCTGCTACATTTGCTCCCGTCACCGAGGTACAGAGAATATGTTCTTCTCACAGAGGAGAATGGCACATTGAAGCATAGCCGCCGTTACTCCTGAAATACAAATGTGTAACGTCTATTTCGCCCCTGCTGTACTGGACGTTCCCATTTTATAAAAAATGTGTTTTTTTACATTATTTAATTGCAAATAGATACATGAGATCAATTATGAAAAACACACAAATTGTTTTTATTTTCTGCATAATGTTCCGCTAGATAAAATGTTAATACAAATTCCAAACTACGCAGACATCTCTGTGAAATACAGGCAGAATTATGGTTAATGGGAATTCATGATGAAAAGAATTTAAAGGGGTTGTCTATCTTGGACACATGATGACTTGAAAGAAGATGGTCCAATTCAAGGTCGAATTGACCAACATTGCAATTATAGCCAACTGTCAACGCCCTTCATCTAGAAAATGCATCATATTGTATAATTTTATTTTAATTTTTTACATGGATCTTTTAGAATTTTTTTCTCTCAGAGAGTTGACTTTTAAAATGATGACTTCCTGCTGCCACCACTGGGGGGAGCTCACTGCATACAGATGTATACAACTCTAAAATTGAGTTACAAGAGAACTGTGCACATTTATATGCAGTTAGCTCCCACTAGTAGTAGCTGTTGGCAGACAGAATTTTATAGTGTGAAGAGGACCTCTGAAATGGTGAATTCATTCAATCACCACTAGGGGGAGCTCACTTCATAGATGTATACAATGCTATAATAGATTTAGAAGGGAACTGTACAAATGTAATTGCTCCCTCTTATGGTAGCAGTAGGCAGACAGAATTGTATAGTGAGAAGAGGACTTCTGAAATTCTGACTTCCTGCAGCCACCACTAGAGGGAGCGCACTGCATACAGATGTAAGTAACTCTATAAATGAGTTAGAAGAGGTGTGCACATTGATATGCAACTAACGCCCTCTAGTGGTTGCAGCAGGCAGGCAGAATCATATAGTAAGAGGACTTCTGAAATTCTGACTTCCTGCAGCCACCACTAGAGGGAGATCACTGCCTACAGATGTATGTAACTCTATAAATGAGTTAAAAGAGGTGTGCACATTGATATGCAGCTAGCGCCCTCTTGTGGTAGCAGCAGGCAGGCAGAATCGTATAGTAAGAGGACTTCTGAAATTCTGACTTCCTGCAGCCACCACTAGAGGGAGCTCACTGCCTACAGATGTATGTAACTCTATAAATGAGTTAGAAAAGGTGTGCACATTGATATGCAGCTAGCGCCCTCTAATGGTAGCAGCAGGCAGGCAGAATTGTATAGTAAGAGGACTTCTGAAATTCTGACTTCCTGCAGCCACCACTAGAGGGAGCTCACTGCTTACTATTATTATTATTATTATACATTTTTATAGCGCCATTTATTCCATGGCGCTTTACATGTGAATACGGGGCAAATATAGACAATTACATTAAACATGATGTATGTAACTCTATAAATGAGTTAAAAGAGGTGTGCACATTGATATGCAGTTAGCTCCCTCCAGTGGTAGCTGCAGATAGAGAGAATTGTATAGTGTGAAGAGGATCTGTCAGCATTAGGGTTGAGCGAAATGGGTCGTTCATTTTCAAAAGTCGCCGACTTTTGGCAAAGTCGGGTTTCATGAAACCCGATCCGACCCCTGTGCGGGGTCGGCCATGCGGTACGCGACTTTCGCGCCAAAGTCGCGTTTCAATGACGCGAAAAGCGCCATTTCTCAGCCAATGAAGGTAAACGCAGAGTGTGGGCAGCGTGATGACATAGGTCCTGGTCCCCACCATCTTAGAGAAGGGCATTGCAGTGATTGGCTTGCTGTCTGCGGCGTCACAGGGGCTATAAAGGGGAGTTCCCGCCGACCGCCATGTTACTGCTGCTGATCTGAGCTTAGGGAGAGGTTGCTGCCGCTTCGTCAGAAGCAGGGATAGCGTTAGGCAGGGTCCATTAACCACCAAACCGCTTGTGCTGTAGCGATTTCCACTGCCCAACACCACCTTCGGTGTGCAGGGACAGTGGAAGCTACATTTTTTTTTTCCTCAGCGCTGTAGCTCATTGGGCTGCCCTAGAAGGCTCCCTGATAGCTGCATTGCTGTGTGTACGCCGCTGTGCAAACCAACTGCTTTTTTCAAAGCACAAATCCTCTTGTTCCTTCCTTTCTGCACAGCTATCTTTTTGGTTTGTACACACTTTTTATTTAATTTGTGCATCAGTCCACTCCTTATTGCTGCCTGCCATACCTGGCTGAGATTACTGCAGGGAGATAGTAATTGAAGGACACTCCCTGTTTTTTTTTTTTTTTTGTGGGAGATTAAGATTGACATTTCTGCTAGAGTGCCATCTCTGTCTGTGTCATCTCTCACTCAGTGGGCCATAGAAAGCCTATTTATTTTTTTGCTTGATTTGGGTTATAAAATCTACCTGAAAAAATCACTACATCAATCAGTGGGAGAAAAATATTGGCCTCAGGGCTTGTGTGCCACTCCTGACTCCTGTGTGCATCATCACTCACTCAGTCGGCCATAGAAAGCCCATTTTTTTTTTTTTTTTGCTTTATTTGGGTTCTAAATTCTACCTGAAAAAATCAATAAATCAATCAGTGGGAGATTAATATTGGCCTTTGGGCTTGTGTGCCAGTCCTAAGCGTGCCATCTCTCTCTCTCAGATAGTGGGCCATAGAAAGCCTATTTATAAAAAAAAAGTGGGAGATTAATATTGGCCTCTGGGCTTGTGTGCCAGTCCTGAGCGTGCCATCTCTCTCACAAATAGTGGGCCATAGAAAGCCTATTTATTTATTTTTTTTTGGTTTTATAAATTCTCCCTTACAAAAAAAAAGGGCCTTTGGGCTTGTGTGCCAGTCCTAAGCGTGCCATCTCTCTCTGTCTCTCAGATAGTGGGCCATAGAAAGCCTATTTATTATTTTTTTATTGGGTTTATAAATTTTCCCTGGAACAAAAAAAAAAAGTGGGAGATAAATATTGGCCTCTGGGCTTGTGTGCCACTCCTGACTCCTGTGTGCGTCATCTCTCACTCAGTGGGCCATAGAAAGCCTTTTTTTGTTTTATTTGTTTTCTAAATTCTCCCTGAAAAAATCATTTTATTTTCTTTGGTTTCTAAATTCTTCCTGAAAAAATCATTTTATTCTATTTTTTTTTTTCCTAAAGTCTCCCTGAAAAAAAAAAAAAAAAAAACAAACAAATCAGTGGGAGATTAATATTGCCCTTTCTGCTTGTGTGCCAGTCTTGACTCCTGGGTGTGCCATCTCTCTCTCTCTCTCTCCAATTGTGGGCCATAGAAAGCCTATTATTTTTTTAGCTTGATTTGGGTTCCAAAATCTACCTGAAAAAATCACTACATCAATCAGTGGGAGATAAATATTGGCCTCTGGGCTTGTGTGCCACTCCTGACTCCTGTGTGCGTCATCTCTCACTCAGTGGGCCATAGAAAGCCTTTTTTTGTTTTATTTGTTTTCTAAATTCTCCCTGAAAAAATCATTTTATTTTCTTTGGTTTCTAAATTCTTCCTGAAAAAATCATTTTATTCCATTTTTTTTTTCCTAAAGTCTCCCTGAAAAAAAAACAAAAAAAAAACAAATCAGTGGGAGATTAATATTGCCCTTTCTGCTTGTGTGCCAGTCTTGACTCCTGAGTGTGCCATCTCTCTCTCTCTCTCCAATTGTGGGCCATAGAAAGCCTATTATTTTTTTTAGCTTGATTTGGGTTCCAAAATCTACCTGAAAAAATCACTACATCAATCAGTGGGAGATAAATATTGGCCTCTGGGCTTGTGTGCCACTCCTGACTCCTGTGTGCGTCATCTCTCACTCAGTGGGCCATAGAAAGCCTTTTTTTGTTTTATTTGTTTTCTAAATTCTCCCTGAAAAAATCATTTTATTTTCTTTGGTTTCTAAATTCTTCCTGAAAAAATCATTTTATTCTATTTTTTTTTTCCTAAAGTCTCCCTGAAAAAAAAAAAAAAAATCAAATCAGTGGGAGATTAATATTTACATTTGTGCTTCAGTGACAGTCCTGCGTGTGTGGCATCTCTCTCATTTGTTGCCACCAACAACAGAGTGTGTAACATTGTGCCTGATTTTCGTTGTGGTCTCACTCACCTGTAAAGGGGTAGCTAAATCATACTGAAGTTATAGCTCACCGTGTAATTTGTGTGACAGCAACAAATACCGTTAGTTTGTTTACGTTTTTAAAACAATGAGGAAGTATGGTGGAAGAGGTCGTGGCCGGGGGCGTTCATTGTCAGCTGGTAATGAGGGTAGTGGTAGTGGTGGAGCATCAGCTGGTCGTGGGAAAAAAAATATTGCACCTAAGTCTGGAGCTGTGGAGCCAGGTTCGTCGTCTGGCTACACAAGGCCTCGAACACTCCCTTTTCTGGGAGTAGGAAAACCGCTTTTAAAGCCGGAGCAGCAAGAGCAAGTTTTGGCTTATCTTGCTGACTTAGCCTCTAGCTCTTTTGCCTCCTCTCATGAAACTGGTAAATGTCAAAGCAGCGCGTCGTTAGTGGATGTTCACGGTCAGGGACAAGTCGCTTCCTTGTCCTCTTCAGCAAAAACAACAACAGAGAAGAATGCAGCAGGCGACACAACGGGTTACTCCATGGAGCTCTTTACACATACCGTCCCTGGCTTAGAAAGTGAAGCAGTTAACAGTCCATGCCCATTACAAGTTGAATCTGACATGGAGTGCACTGATGCACAGCCACAGCCAGACTACTATGCTGGTCCTTTGACTCAGACCACAACATTGCCCTCGCAGGGTGCTGATCAAGAATCAGACCCTGATGAGACTATGTTGCCCCATCACGAACGCTATACCACCCACCGACACGGTGACACAGACGAAGTTGCACACGAGCTACAAGAAGAGGTAATAGATGACCCAGTTCTTGACCCAGATTGGCAGCCATTGGGGGAACAGGGTGCAGGCGGCAGCAGTTCTGAAGCGGAGGAGGAGGGGCCGCAGCAGGCATCAACATCGCAACAGGTTCCATCTGCCGGGCCCGTATCTTGCCCAAAACGCGTGGCAAAGCTAAAACCTGTTGGAGGACAGCGTGGCCATCCGGTTAAAGCTCAGTCTGCAATGCCTGAAAAGGTATCCGATGCTAGAAAGAGTGCAGTCTGGCATTTTTTTAAACAACATCCAATTGATCAGCGCAAAGTCATCTGTCAAAAATGTTCAACTACCTTAAGCAGAGGACAGAATCTGAAAAGTCTCAATACAAGTTGCATGCATAGACATTTAACCACCATGCATTTGCAAGCCTGGACTAACTACCAAACGTCCCTTAAGGTTGTAGCACCCTCGGCCAATGAAGCTAGTCAGCAACGCAACATCCCTTCCGGCAGTGTAGGGCCACCATTTTCCGCACCACCTGCAGTATCTGTGCAGGTTTCTTTGCCAGGCCAAAGCCGTCAGGGTCAGGGAATCACCAGTTTCGTAGTAGGAAACACTGCATCTAGGGCACCGGTGGCAACAATACCATCTCCCACCGTCTCTCAGTCTGCCATGTCCACCGGCACCCCCGCTAGTTCCACGATCTCCAGCTCTCCAGTCCAGCTCACCCTACATGAGACTATGGTTAGAAAAAGGAAGTACTTAGCCTCGCATCCGCGTACACAGGGTTTGAACGCACACATAGCTAGACTAATCTCGTTAGAGATGATGCCCTACCGGTTAGTTGAAAGCAAAGCTTTCAAAGCCCTGATGGACTACGCTGTACCACGCTACGAGCTACCCAGTCGACACTTTTTTTCCAGAAAAGCCATCCCAGCCCTCCACCAGCATGTTAAAGAGCGCATCGTCCATGCACTCAGGCAATCTGTGAGCACAAAGGTGCACCTGACAACAGATGCATGGACCAGTAGGCATGGCCAGGGACGTTACGTGTCCATCACGGCACACTGGGTAAATGTGGTGGATGCAGGGTCCACAGGGGACAGCAAGTTTGGGACAGTTCTGCCTAGCCCACGGTCTAGGAAACAATTGGCTGTAGCCGTTCGCACCCCCTCCTCCTCCTCTTCGTCCTCCTGCAGAAGCGAGAGCTCGTCCACAGACCGCAGTCGCACAACCACTCCCTCCGCAGCTGCCACTGTTGCACACCAGGTCTCCCATTATGGGGCAGCTACTGGCAAACGTCAGCAGGCTGTATTGGCTATGAAGTGTTTGGGCGACAACAGACACACCGCGGAAGTTCTGTCCGAGTTCTTGCAGAAAGAAACGCAGTCGTGGCTGGGCACTGTAGATCTTGAGGCAGGCAAGGTAGTGAGTGATAACGGAAGGAATTTCATGGCTGCCATCTCCCTTTCCCAACTGAAACACATTCCTTGCCTGGCTCACACCTTAAACCTGGTGGTGCAGTGCTTCCTGAAAAGTTATCCGGGGTTATCCGACCTGCTCCTCAAAGTGCGTGGACTTTGCTCACATATCCGCCGTTCGCCCGTACACTCCAGCCGTATGCAGACCTATCAGCGTTCTTTGAACCTTCCCCAGCATCGCCTAATGATAGACGTTGCAACAAGGTGGAACTCAACACTGCACATGCTTCAGAGACTGTGTGAACAGAGGCGGGCTGTTATGTTTTTGTGGGAGGATACACATACACGGGCAGGCAGTAGGATGGCAGACATGGAGTTGTCAGGTGTGCAGTGGTCGAAGATTCAAGACATGTGTCAAGTCCTTCAGTGTTTTGAGGAATGCACACGGCTGGTTAGTGCAGACAACGCCATAATAAGCATGAGCATCCCCCTAATGCGTCTGCTGATGCAAAGTTTGACGCACATAAAGGATCAGGCGTCTGCAGCTGAGGAAGAGGAAAGCCTTGATGACAGTCAGCCATTGTCTGGCCAGGGCAGTGTACAGGACGAGGTAGCGGGCGAAGAGGAGGAGGAGGACGAGGAGGATGATGGGGATGATTATATTTTTAATGAGGAAGCTTTTCCGGGGCCACTGGAAATTGGTGGCGCAGCAAGGCCGGGTTCTGGTTTTTTGAGGGACACAAGTGACGTGGATTTGCCTGAAACTGCCCCTCAACCAAGCACAACCGCAGATTTGAGAACTGGAACTTTGGCCCACATGGCGGATTATGCCTTACGTAGCCTCAAAAGGGACACACGCATAACTAAAATGATGAATGATGACGATTACTGGTTGGCCTGCCTCCTTGATCCTCGCTATAAAGGCAAATTGCAAAATATAATGCCACATGAGAACTTGGAACTAATATTAGCAACCAAACAATCAACTCTTGTTGACCGTTTGCTTCTGGCATTCCCTGCACACAGCGCCCGTGATCGTTCTCACACGAGCTGCAGGGGCCAGCAGACCAGAGGAGTTAGAGGGGCAGAAATCAGAAGTGGCGTTGGCCAGAGGGGTTTTCTGACCAGGTTGTGGAGTGATTTTGCTATGACCGCAGACAGGACAGGTACTGCAGCATCAATTCAAAGTGACAGGAGACAACATTTGTCCAGTATGGTTACAAACTATTTTTCATCCCTTATCGATGTTCTCCCTCAACCGTCATTCCCAATTGATTACTGGGCATCAAAATTAGACACCTGGCCAGAATTGGCAGAATATGCATTGCAGGAGCTTGCTTGCCCGGCAGCTAGTGTCCTATCAGAAAGAGTATTCAGTGCTGCAGGTTCAATACTAACAGAAAAAAGGACTCGTCTGGCTACCCAAAATGTAGATGATCTAACCTTCATTAAAATGAACCACAACTGGATTTCGAAATCTTTTGCCCCACCTTGCCCGGCTGACACCTAGCTTTCCTATGAAAAGGTCTTGCCTGTGGACTATTCTGAATGCCTTTTCCAATCTCGTAATTTTCTGCACCTGATTGTCCAGCATACGACATGTTTACACCTCACTAAATGGCCAAACTCCCCACACGGGGCCGTGGTTTCGACACTTGGCGACAGCACCCGTGAGAGTGCAGTTTGTCTGAAGAGGTGGGTGAGCCCGCTTTTGGTCGACGGCACTGCCACTGGGTCCCTCCTAGTACAATAAAGTGTCTCTGGCGGTGGTGGTGCGCACCCAACGTCAGACACACCGTTGTAATATGAGGGGCCCTGGGCCTGTACCGCCGGCCACAAGACAGTTTCCCCCCACCCCAGCTCAAACAGTGCTCTACCACTTGCAAAATTATCTCACAGCTCCACCAATGTTTAGTCTATGCGCTGACATCCTTCAATGCCTGCCACTGACAATACCATTGTATTGACATTTTTGTTATGTTAGGCCTTCGATGCCTGTCTGTGGTCACTCCTTCCACTAGGCCTCCACTGACCACACCACTGCTGCCCGTGTACCCCTGGAACCAATTTAAAATTGCCTACAGCCATGTGTTATTATTTTAGGCCTTTGATGCCTGTCTGCGGTCACTCCTTCCACTAGGCCTCCACTGACCACACCACTGCTGCCCGTGTACCCCTGGAACCAATTTAAAATTGCCTACAGCCATGTGTGATTATTTTAGGCCTTCGATGCCTGTCTGCGGTCACTCCTTCCACTAGGCCTCCACTGACCACACCACTGCTGCCCGTGTACCCCTGGAACCAATTTAAAATTGCCTACAGCCAGCCCAATTTTTTTATTTTAGGCCTTCGATGCCTGTCTGCGGTCCATTCTTTCAACTACTACTACACTGACCAGGGCACTGCTGCCCGTGTACCCCTGGAACCAATTTAAAATTGCCTACAGCCATGTGTTATTATTTTAGGCCTTCGATGCCTGTCTGCGGTCACTCCTTCCACTAGGCCTCCACTGACCACACCACTGCTGCCCGTGTACCCCTGGAACCAATTTAAAATTGCCTACAGCCATGTGTTATTATTTTAGGCCTTCGATGCCTGTCTGCGGTCACTCCTTCCACTAGGCCTCCACTGACCACACCACTGCTGCCCGTGTACCCCTGGAACCAATTTAAAATTGCCTACAGCCATGTGTTATTATTTTAGGCCTTCGATGCCTGTCTGCGGTCACTCCTTCCACTAGGCCTCCACTGACCACACCACTGCTGCCCGTGTACCCCTGTAACCAATTTAGAATTGCCTACAGCCATGTGTTATTATTTTAGGCCTTCGATGCCTGTCTGCGGTCACTCCTTCCACTAGGCCTCCACTGACCACACCACTGCTGCCCGTGTACCCCTGGAACCAATTTAAAATTGCCTACAGCCATGTGTTATTATTTTAGGCCTTCGATGCCTGTCTGCGGTCACTCCTTCCACTAGGCCTCCACTGACCACACCACTGCTGCCCGTGTACCCCTGGAACCAACATCAGAAAATATAAAAATAAGTATTTTTCTTATAAAAAAGAAAATACTGGAGAGATATCAAATGCAGACATTTTAACATTAAAAACAAACACATACAACAAAAATCTGGTACAGTACTAAAAATGGCCACCAGCTACAATAACTTTCTCCTGCAAGTAGTTAACTGAAAGGTTTTTTCAATTTTAAACACAGATATGGCATCCACCGAGTGTTGTCCTGTCGCGTCTTCTTTATATTATTGCCAAGAAGATGCAAAACAATGAAAATAATAAAATCATTATTTACCAAAAAAATAGAGTAAGTCAAAACCACATTGCAAATAAACATTCATTACAAATAAAGAAGCAGGGCGCGTCCGAGGGTGAGTATATACCTAATAAGAATATAATCACCCTCGGACGCGCCCTGCTTCTTTCCGACAGCCTTCCTTCCTAAGAATCAGCCCTTCCGTGGTGTAGAGAGAGGGTTTGTTACACTCCAAGGTGTTCCCCAGGTTGCCTTTCCTGAGCTTCGATCTTCCGGCTCTCGTTTAGTAGTTGTTGGAAACTACGCTGCATTGGGCCTACAAATTGGGTATGGGGTGTAGAGAGATGGTGTGTTCCACTCCAAGGTGTTCCCCAGGTTGCCTTTCCTGAGCTTCGATCTTCCGGCTCTCGTTTAGTAGTTGTTGGAAACTACGCTGCATTAGGCCTACAAATTGGGTATGGGGTGTAGAGAGATGGTGTGTTCCACTGTAGAGAGATGGTGTGTTCCACTCCAAGGTGTTCCCCAGGTTTCCTCGCCAATGCTTCGATCATCATGCTCTCGTTTAGTAGTTGTTGGAAACTACACTGCATTAGGCCTACAAATTGGGTATGGGGTGTAGAGAGATGGTGTGTTCCACTCCAAGGTGTTCCCCAGGTTTCCTCGCCAATGCTTCAATCTTCATGCTCTCGTTTAGTAGTTGTTGGAAACTACACTGCATTAGGCCTACAAATTGGGTATGGGGTGTAGAGAGATGGTGTGTTCCACTCCAAGGTGTTCTCCAGGTTGCCTTTCCTGAGCTTCGATCTTCCGGCTCTCGTTTAGTAGTTCTTGGAAACTACACTGCATTAGGCCTACAAATTGGGTATGGGGTGTAGAGAGATGGTGTGTTCCACTCCAAGGTGTTCTCCAGGTTGCCTTTCCTGAACTTCTATCTTCAGGCTCTCATTAAATTGTGGTTAAACGGAACAACTGCATTTGGCGTACTAGTTGGTTTGGGGCCTACTATCGGTGTCTGCCACTCCTTGCTGTTCTCCTGGTTTCCTGTCCTGAAATTCCGTTTTCAGGCGCTCGTTAAGTAGTTGTTAATGTTAGACTGCATTTTGCCTACTAGTTGGGTTGGGGCCTACTATCGGTGTCTGCCACTCCTTGCTGTTCTCCTCCACTGAACAAAGCTGTGCCGCCTGTTTACTACGGTTGCCAATTTTGAACTGCATTTCGACTACTTACTGATTTGGGCCTACTCTCTGTGTCAGCCTCTCATTCCAGTTGTCCTCCACTGCAATGCCCCCTGGTTATTCCTGTGTTACCAATTTTGAACTGCATTTAGCCAACTTTATTCTTTGGGCCTATATCTGTGTTTCCTCCTCATCCTGCCCATTGCCCAGCCAGTGATAGATGAGTCTGCTGGTACATTGACCCATAACGCAACATTCCCCGTGCACGCTACACAACAACATTGTGACCCTGCTGAAAGTCAGGTTGCTCTTCCCGCATACCATACCACCTTACACGGGGACAAAGAGGAAGGTGCAGATGAAAGTGCAGGTTCCTTCATCAGGTGGGGGGGAGGAATACTAGTTGGCGACGTCACTGGCACAGGGCCTCTCATAGTGCGCAAAAGTGTTGCTGCCGGTGGGAGGCGCCCCCGCCGTGCAAACACACCGCTGTACTTTGAGGGGCCCTGTGCCAGTGCCAATGCCAAAGAGTGGGCCCCCCCTGCTTGCTCAGGTTCACAGCACTTGCAAAGTTGAAATACTTACCTCTCCCTGCTCCACTGCCGTGACGTGGTCCAGATTTCCTGGGCCCACTAATTACTTGAACCAGCCCTACCCACCACAACTTTAGCCAAATGACCCCCAATTTCAAATGCCTTCCAATTATTATAAGGTAAATTACGCTTGACAAGCTTCATTAAGAAGAATGGATGGTTTTGACATTAAAATGGGCACTCTAGGTGTTTTCCTGGCCCCCACTCACTGCCGACTATGCTGCCCCATTGACTTGCATTGGGTTTCGTGTTTCGGTCGATCCCGACTTTACGTCATAATCGGCTGATTTCACTCGACCCGACTTTTGAGATAGTCGGGTTTCGCGAAACCCGGCTCGACTCTAAAAAGGTCAAGGTTGCTCAACTCTAGTCAGCATTATTGACATGTGTAGGGAAATTTAAGGGAAATGACAACTGGGAAGGGGCAAATGCTATATTCCCTGTTGTTAAAAATAAGCAAATTAGTTAGAGCAGTGTTCCCCATCTTCAGTCCTCACAGTCCCCAACAGATCTTGTTTTCAGGATTCCCTTACTATTGCACAGTTGATTGAATCATTATCAACGGACCAGAAATTTCCACAGATGCTCTCACCTGTGCAATACTAAGGAAATCCTGAAAACATGGAGATCCTCAGACCACGATCTCTTGCTGGGTCTTTAGGACTGGGGTTGGGAAACACTGGTTTAGAGGCTAATGGAATTCGCCTTAAATTTTACACGAAATTTGGATTCTCCTAACTCTGAATTTTTGTGATTCACTTCATACGAATCAAACAAAATGGTGTCCAAAGGCTCTTTTAGTAATTTGAAGCGGTCAGAGTTTTTTCAGTCTACCCCTGGCCTTGTTTTTGTGAGACCCTTGATGTCTAAGGAAGGTTCAATGGAACTAAAAAGTAAAGTTTAACAGGTCATCCATTGAAATGAATGTAGTAATAACTGATCTGTGTCATATTATAGGAAGTAGCAGGAGATCTTGCTGTTCAAGACAGTGAAGACATTGAAGAATGCATGCAGTGCATGTTGAGAAGTGAGGGGGATGGCAGTCCCAGCTCCTATAGTGCTGGAAGAGTGTTAATGAAGATATACTAACAACTGAAACGGAATGGCTGGCAAGTTACAGAGCATACGAATTTTCCAGTTCCTGGAAATATCAGACTTGTGTCAGCACCAAACAGTTTTAATTTTGTGGGCACGAGGGTATGGGTTTTTCTGAGTTCAGGAGTATACACTCTTCCTACAAAAATCAAGTAAAAGTAATCTGGGTTTTCAAAATATTTCAGAAAGTTTTGATCTTCCCAATGGATGTCAACCCAATTCTATTGACTTAATCTCAAGTCAACTTCTTGGTCATACCTTCTGTGTGATATATCACAACGCCGCTATTGTCTGAGGGTTTACACCGCTTAGCAGCCATGGCCACTGTCTTTTGGCACTTTTATTAGAATCTTTCTCATTGAAGCTCTCCATCATATTAATGCCGTGTTACATTTTAAACAGGTTTATTTATATGATGGCTCGAAGGCATTCATTATGCAGTATTTCTGAAAAATGTTCTATCCGTTTCCTGTAAGGATCCTTGAAGAAAATAATAATGAAGCGCAGATAAATAGGAATAAAACAGAACTGCATTTCACCACCGTTATTTGTTAACAAGATTTATAACTATTCAGATCTAAAACATGTATCAAAACTAGAAAATGGAAGCGAAAAAAGTGGAAGGTGAAAATTAAAAGGCTTTTAATACAGGTGTTTAGTAATTAAATGCAATTTCCAGCTAAAAAAAGAGAAAAAAATACATTTTTGATAAAGGTGTATACGTACATTGTAAAAAAACAAAGTTATCTATCTATCTATCTATTTGTATATTATTTTACTATGGTATTTCACTTTTTAAGGGCTAGGCTACACAACTTACATTTGTGCAATATATATTTTTTTCCTTGTTTTTTATAATAACAAGATATATTTTTATTCTATTTCTAATAAAGTGTAAAATTTTAAGGCAATAGCTTCTTTTTCTTCTTTTGATGATTTTGTTTATTGGAAGCTGTCTACCCTAGGCACTCTATATGATTTGAAGATAGTTGTATATTGCAGCAGCATAATAAAAGAAGTTATAGAATTGTTAGGTCAAACATGATGACAAGCTTTGCAACATTATGGACTTCAATTGTTTACAGTAGAATCATAGAATCATAGAATGTTAGAGTTTGAAAAGACCTCTAGGGTCATCATGTCCAACCCCCTTCTCAATGCTGGATTCTCAAACGATCTCAGACAGAGGTCTGTCCAGCCTCTGTTTGAAGACTTCCATTGAAGGAGAACTCACCACCTCTTGTGGCAGCCTGTTCCACTCATTGATCACCCTTACCATGTGCAAATAAGAATAAGGATGAGGGCTTGTAGTACAGAGGGGTGTTACAAAAGTGAGGTCGGGTAACAGTCTGGGGTCAAATACCAGCAGTTTACATCAACAGTAGAAGGAAAAATCTTAAAGAGTAGTCGCAACAAAATCCAGGGTCATCATCAAGATCCGAGAAACACAGGGCAAGCAAACAATCCTACCTAAAGCAAATCAACAACTGGCGCAGACTACTAGCAACTAGCCAGCTAAATACCTTGCAAATGATTAGGGATGAGAGGCACCATAGGAAATGTCCGCAGACTAAACCAGATTGAACAGCAGGGCTGTCAATCAAACTGATGACAACCAGCACACCCCTGGATAAGATTGGCTAACTGGACTGTCACTCACAAACCTGACAGTCCAGCACACTCCAGATCCCTTAGGGAGGCAGAGCTGTCATTCACAGTGTTCCTTGCCTACAGTCAATATAGAAACCGTGACACATTCAGGAAAGTGACTCTGTACATTGTTAAATATCTAAAATAACAAGCACGGCAGATACTCATCCTCCCTGGGTCCAACGTCTGTTCCCCGCTGCTGTGCAATGTTTTCACTGCAGCAGAGACATTATGTTGACAGTGCGCATCACTGCTGTAGCTAAACACTCAGTGGCTCATGAAATCGACCTCGACACAGTCACTGAGCGCGGTGATTGGCTACAGAAGTCATTCATATTGTCACTTGATGTCACCGCTGCAGCCAAAATACAGGGTCCGGAGCAGCTGTGGGAACCAGCGCTGGACCCAGGGAGGGTGAGTACCTGCTGTGCTTGCAATTTTAGGTATCTTACAGTGTTTGGGGTTAACGTTCCTAATTGTGGAAACCAAATAAAAGTGGTTGTCCAGTCATAAAGAACATGTCTCCAGTCACTCTGTGTGACTATGGACTTGTGAATCCTAACATTGCGAGCACTGCGAGGATTCTCTGGTGTCAGTGTAATGAGATAGATACGAGAGACTGAGTAGCTGTAAGTGAAAACCGCCATCTGCTTAACCAAACTGAAAGTGAAAGAATTGTGCTAGCAGGAACCAAAGTGTGTTGGGAGATTTGCAGAGGGAGTGAAATAACCTGTTGTTCCTGATCAGGTGACACACAGGAGGACTTCCTGAATATAAAAGGCCTGGCCAGGCTGAGAAGGGCAATCGGCACCAGAACCTGCACCAGGTCAGGTTGTATGCCTGCGAGTTGGGCTTGCAGCCACCATCTGCACAGAAGAGTCCGAGAGTGGCTAGATGCTGGAGAAAGTTGTAAGGAAGATCTATGCCCCACTAGAATGGAAGGCAGTGATTAGAACCATGCCAGGCCCAAGAGACATTGTGGCCGAGTTACTGGGACATGCTTGGAGAGCGAGAAAGGCAGGACATTGTGAGTCAGTAAGCGAAATTCCGATGACTCCAGTCGAGGTGTGGGCTTTAGACTACGCTGGTCAAGTACTGAAGACCAGAGCAACACTAGTCAAGACCCAGAACCCAGACAATGCCAGTTAAGAATCAAGGACCAGCCCTCCCCACTTTACCAGACCGAGGAGATGCCCGCCAACAGTCAAGCGCCGAAGATACCCAAAGAATACACGACCAGAGACTCTTACCTAAGCTGGTGATTGGAGGACACAAATGAGCAGGGCTGTTGCTTTCAGCACAGACTCACGGTACTGGCTGTGGGCGGGGGGAAGCTGCAGATGAGATGGGGCATGGCTGACGATAAAGAGCCCAGAAACTGTTATTAGACTTGGTTAAGGCTTGGAAAGCTGCAAGGCTGCCCTAGAGACTGTTCCTGCTAAATATAGCATTTGCCTCCTTCCCAGTTAGACCAAAGTTGGACTGTAGACCCAGAACTGTTCCAGAGAACGTATATATCTCTCTATGTACTAACCAATATATCTATACTTGTAAATGATACTGTGAATATTGTTCTTGTGCATTTATCTGTGATAATAATCCTTCTAGCATTTAACCCTGTTAAGTGAATAAAGTAGAAGTAGATTGTTGATCCCACATGGTCTCCGCTGTTGCATTCAATTCACCTGCTTTACATCAGAGCAGGTCATGTGACCGCAAGTATGAGACATAAATTCCGATTAGAGGGGCACAACCTCTTTCAATGCAAGTGTACTGAGTGATGTCGGAAACAGTCTAGTCAGAAAGTGGCCGGTAGTATGCATATTGCATACTTGCAGTCATGTATCTGCTATTCCCAGTGCCGTCACCAGAGATAGCTCACAACAGGCATGATGTGAGGATTTACAAGTCTGCAGTCCCATAGAGTGACTGCAAACTTGTAGATTAAGACTGGACAACCCCTTTAATGATTTTTTTTGTGGGCCCAAGCATTCATTTTCCATTGTGCCCAGGACCTTCCATTCTATACATTGAGTTCTAGTCATAGCTTTATTAGTATTGAAAACAAATATTGCAAATGCAAAATCCTTTCTGTTTCCAAACAAACCATTGCAATGATTATCATATAATGTAGGTATGAGCGTGCAGAATATGACAACTGCCTATGTTAAAATATGAAGTTAATCAGAGTTACCTGTGCTTGAAATTGGGATTGTTTCAAAGCCCAGGTGACTATAAAAAGCTGAAGAACAGCAGTAAATCCTAGAACATTACACATGACCACATCTTTGATTACTTCCAAATTCCAGTGCTTATAAAATGTTGATGCGCTCCACTAAATCTAAATTATTATGTGCACTGTATTTGGAATAAAATTGGTCAAGTGCTTAACGGTTTTATACTTTGCTCAATTTGAAAGTGGCTCATAAAAGCTGCAAATTGTCATTGTGATACCGAAAAAATGAAAAGATGGTTCCTAAATCAGCACAGAAAAATAGGCATCTTTCAGAATTTGAAGAGAACAGAAACACTTGCCTTTTTCCTCTGAACTTCACATTGTCTTATGCCCTTATTCCCAATGTAAAGAGCTCATGCAGGCGCCCCTGGAACTCAATCTGATCACGGACCGCTGGCAACAGGACTCCAGACAAAACCATGACAGTTTCATGTACTTCTATGAGGCTTTCACGCTTAGGTCAAGAAACTCACACAAGTCCATGCATTGCGGTCCGTGATTGGACCGAGATCCACGGGCGTCTGCATGAGCGCTTAGATGTAGCAGACCTAATACTATATAACAACACCTACAAATATCCAGCACAGGACCGATAAAGAAATATTAAAATAATATTTATTGAGAACAAAGTGGACAAGACAAATTAATTAAAAGCATATTCGACAAGACAGCCAAGAAAAAATAAATGAAGGTGGAAGAATACAGTGCAAAAGTAATGATGTAAATATATAATACAGAGATCAGGAAAAAATAATTAATTTATACTCATTGATTAATTAATCAAAATAGAAATCAAAATAGAAAATCCTATAGGCCTTGTAAAGTAGCAAAAAAGTGCTTAGTTCATGATATCCCATCTATGAATACAGGAGTAAAAAAAAGTGCAGAGTGCAAAAGTATGAATGCAAAAAACAGCAAAGTGCCAGTGCACAATAAAAAAAATGCAGCTTTTAATTCATAATAGAATAGATAATATAGAGTTCAATTAATAGTGAATAATGGCGTACCAAGAATAAATAATCTAAAAGTATACAAAGTTCATAGATAAAAGGGTCACATCAATGAAAAAATAATAAAATAACTACAAAACAATTGTATCAAAGTGTACTGCTCATCTTCCACCTCACCCTCCAATGCATGTTTCGCAATTAGAGATGGGCGGACACCTGGATGTCCGGTTACAAAAAGTTCGATTTCGGGTACCAGAACAGTACCCGGACCCGAACCCGGACCCCATTCACTTGAATGGGGGGCCCGAAAAACCAATGTTTGCCACGCTGTCATGTGCATGACATGACTGCTTCTGATTAAAAGTAAAATTATCACTGACGGTCAGACAGCCGAGATTCCCACTCTGTCAAAAGATAGCGTGAGTCCGCAGCTGTGATCGGAGGTTTAAAGTTCACGCCGATACCTGCTGCCGCAAATAACAGTGAGAGCAGGAGAGGCTGATGGGAGCATTTATCAGCTGCCATCTGCACTGTAAAAAAATATTCTATTTTTGATAACCAGCCAGGCAAAATTGACAGCTGAGGGCGACAACCCTCAGCTGTCATCTTCAGCAAGGCTAGTTATCAGGAATCAAGGGGTTCCCACTCCAAGTTTTTTAATTATTTAAATAAATAATTTAAAAAACAGCATGGGGTCTCCCCTATTTTTGACAACCAGCTTTGCTAAAGCAGACAGCTGGGGGCTAGTATTCTCAGTCTGGTAAGGGGCCATGGATATTGGCAGGGCCGTATTTGCCACTAGGCACTTGAGGGCACGTGCCTAGGGTGGGGCGATGTGAGGGGGCGGCACCTGAGCAAGTTTAAAAAAAAAAAATTAAGTCCGGGGTCGAAAACGAAGCCCCGGCTGCTGCGGGGGTAGGGGGTCTCGGGCGCAGGGCCACCCGCTATCAGGGCATTACTTGTTAGTGCATCTGTTGTCCAGAAATGGGTGCTGTACCTTTAAGCAGCAGCAGGCAGGCCCAAGTGTATCATGGTCCTGCCGCCGGTCATGTGACACGCTGCACGCTCTTCTTAATGTAGGAGCAGACTGCAGAGCTGAGCAGCATGATTGTGGGAGAAGATACTGAAGTCGGCGGTGAGCAGGGAGAGGAGGCGGGCAGTGTGTGAGGACTCAGAGGAAGCTGCAGAGAGGAGTGAGGTGAGAGAGGAGACGGGAGTCTGCTGATGTGAGTGAGGAGAGGCTGGAGAGGAGATGAGAAGGGAGGCTGCTGAGGAGAGGAGAGGCTGGTGAGGGGAGGCTGCTAAGGAGAGGAGATGAGAGGTTGGTGAGGGGAGGCTGGTGAGGGGAGGCTGCTGAAGGTAGGCTGGTGAGGAGATGAGAGGCTGGTGAGGAGATGAGAGGCTGGTGAGCAGAGGAGATGAGGCTGGTGAGGGGAGGCTGATGAGGAGAGGGGAGGCTGGTGAGGAGAGGGGAGGCTGCTGAGGAGATGAGAGGTTGGTGAGGAGAGGGGAGGCTGCTGAGGAGATGAGAGGCTGGTGAGGAGAGGGGAGGCTGCTGAGGAGATGAGAGGCTGGTGAGGAGAGGGGAGGCTGCTGAGTAGAGGGGAGGCTGCTGAGGAGAGGAGATGAGAGGCTGGTGAAGAAAGGGGAGGCTGCTGAGGAGAGTGGAGGCTGCTGAGGAGAGGAGAGGCTGGTGAGGGGAGGCTGCTAAGGAAGTGGACCCCAACCTTTCTGATCTTGAGAGCCACATTCAGCTCTGCAAGACGGTCGTGAGCCACATCCAGCTCCTGTCCCCCCTCACAGTAGTGGCAACCAAAGCCCCCATTACAGGTATAATGATAACCAAAGCTTTTCCAAACAATTCACTCCAAAGCAGTATACCAAGATCAAGGGGTTCCCACCAAACCCCACCACATTCAGCATTCTTCCATCATGCACTCCCAACACAGTTACATCCATCTTCAAGCATCTTCTCTGACCAGTAGTATCATCCTGTCTCCAGCATACCATACTTAAATTATCGCTAAACCCCCAAGACCAGTAGATGTGTACCCAGATCTGCTCTTCTGTGCAGGGCTACTCACAAAGTTCACCATTTTGACATGTGCTCTTCATACCAGTTTACAAAATCTGGAGCTAATGCACCAAGCTGGCAGACAGTCGCGAGTCACAGTTCATGGGACCACGAGCCACATGTGGCTCACGAGCTACAGGTTGGGGACCCCTGTGCTAAGGGGAGGATATGAGAGGCTGCTGAGGAGAGGAGATGAGAGGCTGGTGAGGAGAGGCTGGTGAGGGAAGGCTGCTGATTGGAGGCTGCTGAGGAGAGAGGCTGGTGAAGAGATAAGAGGCTGGTGAGGGGAGGGGAGGCTGCTGAGGAGAGGAGATGAGAGACTGCTGAGGAGAGGGAAGGCTGCTGAGGAGAGGAGATGAGAGGCTGGTGAGGAGAGGGGAGGCTGCTGAGGAGAGGAGATGAGAGACTGCTGAGGAGAGGGAAGGCTGCTGAGGAGAGGAGATGAGAGGCTGGTGAGGAGAGGGGAGGCTGCTGAAGAGAGGAGATGAGAGGCTGGAGAGGGGAGGCTGCTGAGGAGAGGAGAGGCTGCTAAGGAGAGGGGAGGCTGCTGAGGAGAGGGGAGACTGCTGAGGAGAGGAGAGGCTGGTGAGGAGAGGGGAGGCTGCTGAGGAGGAGATGAGAGGCTGGTGAGGAGAGGGGAGGCTGGAGAGGAGAGGGAAGGCTGGTGAGGAGAGGCTGGTGAGGAGTTGGCAGGCTGGTGAGGAGAGGGGAGGCTGCTAAAAAGAGGGGAGACTGCTGAGGAGAGGAGAGGAGATGAGAGGCTGGTGAGGACAGGGGAGGCTGCTGAGGAGAGAAGATGAGAGGCTGGTGAGGAGAGGGGAGGCTGGTGAGGAGAGGGGAGGCTGGTGAGGAGAGGGGAGGCTTCTGAGGAGAGGGGAGGCTGCTTAGGAGAGGAGATGAGAGGCTGCTGAGGAGAGGGAAGGCTTCTGAGGAGAGGAGATGAGAGGCTGGTGAGGAGAGGGGAGGCTGCTGAGGAGAGGGAAGGCTTCTGAGGAGAGGAGATGAGAGGCTGGTGAGGAGAGGGGAGGCTGGTGAGGAGAGGGGAGGCTGGTGAGGAGAGGGGAGGCTTCTGAGGAGAGGGGAGGCTGCTGAGGAGAGGAGATGAGAGGCTGGTGAGGAAAGGGGAGGCTGCTGAGGAGAGGAGAGGCAGGTGAGGAGAGGCTGGTGAGGAGAGGGGAGGCTGCTGAGGAGAGGAGAGGCAGGTGAGGAGAGGCTGGTGAGGAGAGGAGAGGCTGTGAGGAGAGGGGAGGCTGCTGAGGAGAGGAGATGAGAGGCTGGTGAGGAGAGGGGAGGCTGCTGAGGAGAGGAGAGGCAGGTGAGGAGAGGCTGCTGAGGAGAGGGGAGGCTGCTGAGTAGAGGAAAGGCAGGAGAGGAGAGGCTGTGAGGAGAGGGGAGGCTGCTGAGGAGAGATGAGTGGCTGCTGATGAGAGGCTGGTGAGATGGGAGGCTGGTGAGGAGAGGAGAGGCTGGTGAGGAGAGGAGAGGCTGGTGAGGTTAGGGGAGGCTGGTGAGGAGAGGGGAGGCTGGTGAGGAGAGGGGAGGCTGCTGAGGAGAGGAGATGAGAGGCTGGTGAGGAGAGGAGATGGGAGGCTGGTGAGGAGAGGAGAGGCTGGTGAGGAGAGGAGATGCTGGTGAGGTTGGGGAGGCTGGTGAGGAGAGGGGAGGCTGCTGAGGAGAGGAGATGAGAGGCTGGTGAGGAGAGGAGATGGGAGGCTGGTGAGGAGATGGGAGGCTGGATAGGAGAGGCTGGTGAGGAGATGAGAGGCTGGTGAGAAGAGGAGATGAGAGGCTGGTGAGGGGAGGCTGGTGAGAGGGGAGACTGTTGAGGAGATGAGAGGCTGGCGAGGAGAGGAGATGAGAGGCTGGTGAGGAGAGGGGAGGCTGCTGAGGAGAGGAGATGACAGGCTGGTGTGGAGAGGGGAGGCTGCTGAGGAGAGGAGAGGCTGGTGAGGAGAGGCAGGTGAGGAGAGGCTGGTGAGGAGAGGAGAGGCTGTGAGGAGAGGGGAGGCTGCTGAGGAGAGATGAGTGGCTGCTGATGAGAGGCTGGTGAGATGGGAGGCTGGTGAGGAGAGGAGAGGCTGGTGAGGAGAGGCTGGTGAGGTTAGGGGAGGCTGGTGAGGAGAGGGGAGGCTGGTGAGGAGAGGGGAGGCTGCTGAGGAGAGGAGATGAGAGGCTGGTGAGGAGAGGAGATGGGAGGCTGGTGAGGAGATGGGAGGCTGGAGAGGAGAGACTGGTGAAGAGATGCGAGGCTGGTGAGGAGAGGAGATGAGAGGCTGGTGAGGGGAGGCTGGTGAGAGGGGAGGCTGGTGAGGAGATGAGAGGCTGGTGAGGGGGGGAGATGGGAGGCTGGAGAGGAGAGGCTGGTGAGGAGAACAGAGGCTGCTGAGGAGAGGAGATGAGGGACTGCTGAGGAGAGGGAAGGCTGCTGAGGAGAGGAGATGAGAGGCTTGTAAGGAGAGGGGAGGCTGCTGAAGAGAGGAGATGAGAGGCTGGAGAGGAGAGGCTGCTGAGGAGAGGAGAGGCTGCTGAGGAGAGGGGAGGCTGCTGAGGAGAGGGGAGACTGCTGAGGAGAGGAGAGGCTGGTGAGGAGAGGGGAGGCTGCTGAGGAGGAGATGAGAGGCTGGTGAGGAGAGGAGAGGCTAGAGAGGGGAGGCTGTAAAGGAGAGGGAAGGCTGGTGAGGAGAGGCTGGTGAGGAGTTGGGAGGCTGGTGAGGAGAGGGGAGGCTGCTAAAAAGAGGGGAGACTGCTGAGGAGAGGAGAGGAGATGAGAGGCTGGTGAGGACAGGGGAGGTTGCTGAGGAGAGAAGATGAGAGGCTGGTGAGGAGAGGGGAGGCTGGTGAGGAGAGGGGAGGCTTCTGAGGAGAGGGGAGGCTGCTTAGGAGAGGAGATGAGAGGCTGCTGAGGAGAGGGAAGGCTTCTGAGGAGAGGAGATGAGAGGCTGGTGAGGAGAGGGGAGGCTGGTGAGGAGAGGAGATGAGAGGTTGGTGAGGAGAGGGGAGGCTGCTGAGGAGAGGAGATGAGAGGCTGGTGAGGAGAGGGGAGGCTGCTGAGGAGAGGAGATGAGAGGGGAGGCTGCTGAGGAGATGAGAGGCTGGTGAGGAGAGGAGATGAGAAGCTGGTGAGGAGAGTGGAGGCTGGTGAGGAGAGGAGATGAGAGGCTGCTGAGGAGATGAGAGGCTGGTGAGGAGAGGAGATGAGAGGCTGCTGAGGGGAGGCTGGTGAGGAGATGGGAGGCTGGAGAGGAGAGGCTGGTGAGGAGAGAAGATGCTGGTGAGGTTAGGGGAGGCTGGTGAGGAGAGGGGAGGCTGCTGAGGAGAGGAGATGAGAGGCTGGTGAGGAGAGGAGATGGGAGGCTGGTGAGGAGATGGGAGGCTGGAGAGGAGAGGCTGGTGAGGAGATGAGAGGCTGGTGAGGGGAGGCTGGTGAGAGGGGAGACTGTTGAGGAGATGAGAGGCTGGTGAGGAGAGGAGATGAGAGGCTGGTGAGGAGAGGGGAGGCTGCTGAGGAGAGGAGATGACAGGCTGGTGAGGAGAGGGGAGGCTGCTGAGGAGAGGAGAGGCTGGTGAGGAGAGGCAGGTGAGGAGAGGCTGGTGAGGAGAGGAGAGGCTGTGAGGAGAGGGGAGGCTGCTGAGGAGAGATGAGTGGCTGCTGATGAGAGGCTGGTGAGATGGGAGGCTGGTGAGGAGAGGAGAGGTTGGTGAGGAGAGGAGAGGCTGGTGAGGTTAGGGGAGGCTGGTGAGGAGAGGGGAGGCTGGTGAGGAGATGGGAGGCTGGAGAGGAGAGGCTGGTGAGGAGAGAAGATGCTGGTGAGGTTAGGGGAGGCTGGTGAGGAGAGGGGAGGCTGCTGAGGAGAGGAGATGAGAGGCTGGTGAGGAGAGGAGATGGGAGGCTGGTGAGGAGATGGGAGGCTGGAGAGGAGAGGCTGGTGAGGAGATGAGAGGCTGGTGAGGGGAGGCTGGTGAGAGGGGAGACTGTTGAGGAGATGAGAGGCTGGTGAGGAGAGGAGATGAGAGGCTGGTGAGGAGAGGGGAGGCTGCTGAGGAGAGGAGATGACAGGCTGGTGAGGAGAGGGGAGGCTGCTGAGGAGAGGAGAGGCTGGTGAGGAGAGGCAGGTGAGGAGAGGCTGGTGAGGAGAGGAGAGGCTGTGAGGAGAGGGGAGGCTGCTGAGGAGAGATGAGTGGCTGCTGATGAGAGGCTGGTGAGATGGGAGGCTGGTGAGGAGAGGAGAGGTTGGTGAGGAGAGGAGAGGCTGGTGAGGTTAGGGGAGGCTGGTGAGGAGAGGGGAGGCTGGTGAGGAGAGGGGAGGCTGCTGAGGAGAGGAGATGAGAGGCTGGTGAGGAGAGGAGATGGGAGGCTGGTGAGGAGATGAGAGGCTGGAGAGGAGAGGCTGGTGAAGAGATGCGAGGCTGGTGAGGAGAGGAGATGAGAGGCTGGTGAGGGAAGGCTGGTGAGAGTGGAGGCTGGTGAGGAGATGAGAGGCTGGTGAGGGGGGGAGATGGGAGGCTGGAGAGGAGAGGCTGGTGAGGAGAACAGAGGCTGCTGAGGAGAGGAGATGAGAGGCTGGTGAGGGGAGGCTGGTGAGAGGGGAGGCTGGTGAGATGAGAGGCTGGTGAGGGGAGGCTGCTGAGGAGAGGGGAGGCTGGTGAGGAGAAGCTGGTGAGGAGATGGGAGGCTGGTGAGGAGATGAGAGGCTGGTGAGGACGAGAGGAGATGAGACTGGTGAGGATATGAAAGACTGGTGAGGAGATGAGAGGCTGGTAAGGAGAGGCTGGTGAGGAGAGGGGAGGCTGCTGAGGAGAGGAGAAGAGATGCTGGTGAGGAGAGGGGAGGCTGCTGAGGAGAGGAGAAGAGAGGCTGCTGAGAAGAGGAGATGAGAGGCTGGTGAGGAGAGGAGATGAGAGGCTGCTGAGGAGAAGGGAGGCTGCTGAGGATATGAGAGGCTGGTGAGGAGATGAGAGGCTGGTGAGGAGAGGGGAGGCTGCTGAGGAGAGGCTGGTGAGGAGAGGAGATGAGAGGCTGCTGAGGGGAGGCTGGTGAGGAGAGGCTGTTGAGGAGAGGGGAGGCTGCTGAGGATAGGAGATGAGAGGCTGGTGAGGAGAGGAGAGGAGATCAGAGGCTGCTGAGGAGAGGGAAGGCTGCTGAGGAGAGGAGATGAGAGGGGAGGCTGCTGAGGAGAGGGGAGGCTGCTGAGGAGAGCGGAGGCTGCTGAGGAGAGGAGAGGCTGGTGAGGAGAGGGGAGGCTGCTGAGGAGGAAATGAGAGGCTGGTGAGGAGAGGAGAGGCTAGTGAGGAGAAGGGAGGCTGGAGAGGAGAGGGGAGGCTGGTGAGGAGAGGCTGGTGAGGAGATGGGAGGCTGGTGAGGAGAGCGGAGGCTGCTAAGGGGAGGGGAGGCTGCTGAGGAGAGGAGAGGAGATGAGAGGCTGGTGAGGACAGGGGAGGCTGCTGAGGAGAGGAGATGAGAGGCTGGTGAGGAGATGGGAGGCTGGTGAGGAGAGGGGAGGCTGGTGAAGAGAGGGGAGGCTTCTGAGGAGAGGGGAGGCTGCTGAGGAGAGGATATGAGAGGCTGCTGAGGAGAGTGAAGGCTTCTGAGGAGAGGAGATGAGAGGCTGGTGAGGAGAGGGGAGGCTGCTGAGGAGAGGAGATGAGAGGCTGGTGAGGAGAGGGGAGGCTGCTGAGGAGAGGAGATGAGAGGCTGGTGAGGAGAGGGGAGGCTGCTGAGGAGAGGAGATGAGAGGCTGGTGAGGAGAGGGGAGGCTGGTGAGGAGAGGAGAGGCTGGGGAGGAGAGGCTGGTGAGGAGAGGCTGTTGAGGAGAGGAGAGGCTGTGAGGAGAGGGGAGGCTGCTGAGGAGAGATGAGAGGCTGCTGATGAGAGGCTGGTGAGATGGGAGGCTGATGAGGAGAGGAGAGGCTGGTGAGGAGAGGAGAGGCTGGTGAGGTTATGGGAGGCTGGTGAGGAGAGGGGAGGCTGGTGAGGAGAGGGGAGGCTGCTGTGGAGAGGAGATGAGAGGCTGGTGAGGAGAGGGGAGGCTGCTGAGGAGAGGAGATGGGAGGCTGGTGAGGAGATGGGAGGCTGGAGAGGAGAGGCTGGTGAGGAGATGAGAGGCTGGTGAGGAGAGGAGATGAGAGGCTGGTGAGGGGAGGCTGGTGAGGAGATGAGAGGCTGGTGAGGGGAGGCTGCTGAGGAGAGGGGAGGCTGGTGAGGAAAGGCTGGTGAGGAGATGGGAGGCTGGTGAGGAGAAGAGAGGCTGGTGAAGAGGAGAGGAGATGAGACTGGTTAGGAGATGAGAGACTGGTGAGGAGATGAGAGGCTGGTAAGGAGAGGCTGGTGAGGAGAGGGGAGGCTACTCAGGAGAGGGGAGGCTGCTGAGGAGAGGAGATGAGAGGCTGGTGAGGAGAGGGGAGGCTGCTGAGGAGAGGAGTTGAGAGGCTGCTGAGGAGAGGAGATGAGAGGGGAGGCTGCTGAGGAGATGAGAGGCTGGTGAGGAGAGGAGATGAGAAGCTGGTGAGGAGAGTGGAGGCTGGTGAGGAGAGGAGATGAGAGGCTGCTGAGGAGATGAGAGGCTGGTGAGGAGAGGAGATGAGAGGCTGCTGAGGGGAGGCTGGTGAGGAGATGGGAGGCTGGAGAGGAGAGGCTGGTGAGGAGAGGCTGGTGAGGAGAGGGGAGGCTGCTGAGGAGAGGAGATGAGAGGCTGGTGAGGCGAGGGGAGGCTGCTGAGGAGAGGAGATGAGAGGCTGGTGAGGAGAGGGGAGGCTGGTGAGGAGAGGAGATCAGAGGCTGCTGAGGAGAGTGAAGGCTGCTGAGGAGGGGGAAGGCTGCTGAGGAGAGGAGATGAGAGGGGAGGCTGCTGAGGAGATGAGAGGCTGGTGAGGAGATGAGAGGCTGCTGAGGGGAGGATGGTGAGGAGATGAGAGGCTGGAGAGGAGATGAGAGGCTGCTGAGGGGAGGCTGCTGAGGAGAGGGGAGGCTGGTGAGGAGATGAGAGGCTGGTGAGGAGATGAGAGGCTGGTGAGGAGATGAGAGGCTGGTGGGGAGGAGAGGAGATGAGAGGCTGGTGAGGATATGAGAGGCTGCTGAGGATATGGGAGGCTGCTGAGGTGGCTGCATCTGGCAGGGGGAGGCTAGGGGAGGCTGCATTCGGCAGGTGGACGCTGCATCTGGCAGGTGGAGGCTGCTTACGGGAGTGAGGAGAGGCTGCTGAGGGAAGTCTGCGTCCTGCATCCAACGGGGTGAGGCTGAAGAGGGGGTTCCCTTTAGAAATCTGTCAGCCAAACCTTGAAACCATGGCAGAATCAACTGACCATGTAATGTGTATGAGATTCACCAGATTCTCACATGACAACTGGAAAGGTTTGCTAAGGCTACTTTCACATCAGCAATTTTCTCCGTTCGCGGCAGATACTGCAGTTTTTCCGCATCTGCCGCGTAACGTATCAGTTATGGGCCGGCAACTCTGCGTTCGGCCTCATTCATTCCCTATGGGACTTGCGGACATGTGCGGCACTTGAGGTTTTGCATTTGAGGCGAGACAAAAAACCACTGCTAGCAGCATTTTTTTTCCCTGTTGCTGCAAGTACCGCATTTGCCGGATCGCGGCAAAACCGCAAGTGCCGCACATGTCCGCAAGTCCCATAGGGAATGAATGAGGCCGAACGCACTGTTGCCGTAAGTGATCCGTTACAGATGCGGAAAAACTGCCGCAAATGTCAAAAATCGCTGATGTTAAAGTAGCATAAGGCTAGGGTCACATTGCGTTAGGGCAGTCCATTTAGCGCATAGCGCTACGGACTGCGCTAACGCAATGTCCCAAAAGGGATCACGTTTGCCAATCCCGCTAGTGCAGATACCCTATATGCAAGCAGCGTTCACGGTCCATCACTCAAATGATGGCACATCGCTAGCGCACGCCCAATGTGGCGTGCGCTAGCGATATGTTCGCCATTACAAACAATGGTGGTGTTAACGGACTACGTTACACCACGGCATAACGCGGTGTAACGTAGTCCGTTAAATGGGTTCACATAACGTAATGTGAACCTAGCCTAAGTCACTGCCGATAGTGTCATACTCACCAATGGGGGAGGCAGCACAAAAAGTGCCTAGGGCAGCATAAACTCTAAATACGGCTCTGGATATTGGCCCCCACCAGCCTAAATATAGCAGCCCACAGCTGGATTAGCTTGCAGGTCAGCATCAGCCATAATCAAATGTTTTAAGGTTCTCTAATCAAATGTTTTCATGTTCTCTTAAGGTACCGTCACACTTAGCGACGCTGCAGCGATACCGACAACGATCCGGATCGCTGCAGCGTCGCTGTTTGGTCGCTGGAGAGCTGTCACACAGACCGCTCTCCAGCGACCAACAATGCCGGTAACCAGGGTAAACATCGGGTAACTAAGCGCAGGGCCGCGCTTAGTAACCCGATGTTTACCCTGGTTACCATCCTAAAAGTAAAAAAAAACAAACACTACATACTTACCTACAGCCGTCTGTCCTCCAGCGCTGTGCTCTGCACTCCTCCTGTACTGTCTGTGTGAGCACAGCGGCCGGAAAGCAGAGCGGTGACGTCACCGCTCTGCTTTCCGGCTGACCGACGCTCACAGCCAGTACAGGAGGAGTGCAGAGCACAGCGCTGGAGGACAGACAGCTGTAGGTAAGTATGTAGTGTTTGTTTTTTTTTACTTTTAGGATGGTAACCAGGGTAAACATCGGGTTACTAAGCGCGGCCCTGCGCTTAGTTACCCGATGTTTACCCTGGTTACCAGTGAAGACATCGCTGAATCGGTGTCACACATGCCGATTCAGCGATGTCTACGGGGAGTCCAGCGACCAAATAAAGTTCTGGACTTTCTTCCCCGACCAGCGACAGCACAGCAGGGGCCTGATCGCTGCTGCCTGTCACACTGGACGATATCGCTAGCGAGGACGCTGCAACGTCACGGATCGCTAGCGATATCGTCTAGTGTGACGGTACCTTTATTACTCCTTCCTTTGATACCACGATAAGCCCCTATGGTGCTATTGCTTTTTCCAGCCTTTCTTCAATAAACATTCAGCATTTACCATAGAGCTTATATTCCTGAGGACCTACAGTTGATAAAATAAATTTGTTATCAGATTACAAACCGCATGTATTATTAAATAGAGCCATTTCACCTGATGAAGCTAATGTACTTACTGCGAAAATCCATATTACACTGGCTATATAATAATAATATTAAAATGAAAAAGTTTATGAAAGTGAGAGAAGTCAAGAGTCCAAGAGTATTGAGTCTCCACCTACCAAGCCTGAATGACCACTGCAGATTGTACTGAGCAACCTAAATTATGACTTAGAGGCATATTTGGCCCTGAAATACGTAAACCGGTGTCTGGGATCTCTGCTATTTCTGCCATTTCTGAATACATTACTGTTTTTTTCAGTGAAGATGGGGTGCAGAGTGTACATTAATGATAAAAAAATGAACTTTTTTGAATTTACCAAATGGCTGCAATGAAACAAAGAGTGAAACATTTAAAGGAGTCTGAATACTTTCCGTACCCACTGTATATGTAAAGGTATTTGCTCGTTTTGTTTTTATCTTAAGATACACTCTTTTTAACTCTATGAAAAGATAATTGACAGCCCTTCTTGTATAAGTGTGCAATAGATGATAGCCATTGAATCACTTTTTTCCTATTTTATAACACAGTTATTACAAGTTTACCTTGACAAGCCTTGGAGCAACGTAGCCCCTTCAATCAATGGATCGATCGGAATGCTGAAGCTCGGACTCCTTCCAATCTCATATTGATGACCTCTCCTAAGGATAAGTAATCAATATTAAAGTCCCCTTTAAGCAAAAAAATTAGAATATGGTGCATTTTGCAATGATGGTTCACAGCGTTGTATTAACAGCTATGAAAATCTGTGATACATTGTTTGCAGGATTAAAAGTTGCCAGGATACAAACAATTCATCTTTACTTAAGTCTCACTCTCAACCAAGATCTTATCACATTCAGTAATTATTTATTGTTTTTTTTTCCTCTGTTTTTTTCCCTTCCTAATTATATTGCTGAGCAGTAAGCTGTTTTGTGCACATAATGCACTGAATGAAGAGATAATCGCTGCTTATGACTCACATTGAGCCGCTTCCACAGGGAACAGTTTACAGGAAGAGTCAGCATTTGCATTAGTTAGATTTCAATGTGTCTCTCCAGCTCATCAGTGGATGCCATTTACACAGGATTCATCATTGTCCCATTCAATGGTGAGATACAAGGCCAGGCCTACACTTAATATCAGTGGGCATCATTTCTATTCTCTTTGGAGCCCTATTCTGTTGGGTATTGCTGTTAGGTGTTGAGTTCCTGCCTCTGCACAGGGGAAATCTCGAACCATCTCTGCTGCGGTCTCCCATAGCCGACTCCACTGGGCACTGGGCAGACCACATTCCTACTTAATTACGGCCAGCATCCGCGGGTTCCTGTGCCCATGACCGTGTTATCCGCCGACTCTAGGGTGGCAAACTGGGCAGTGGAAGCACGGGACATCTGGGACCACACACAGGATGCCATCTGAGCCTCCAAGGAGAGAATGAGGGTCTCTGCTGATGCACATCGGCACTCCGCTCTGACCTTTGCTCCTGGCGACTTAGGGTGGTTTCACACTTGCGTTTTTGTCTGCAGCGTTTTTTTTTCAAAAAAACGCATGCGTTTTTTTCCCTATATTTAACATTGAAAACGCATGCGTTCTTTTGTGTACGCGTTTGGTCGCGTTTTTTGACGCATGCGTTTTTTTCCCTATATTTAACATTGAAAACGCATGCGTTCTTTTGTGTACGCGTTTGGTCGCGTTTTTTGACGCATGCGTTTTTTTTACTGCATGCGTTCATTTTCTGAAATGCTACTTGTAGTATTTTTAGAAGCGTTTTTTGGACCAAAAAAAAACGCATGCGTTTTCATGCGGTTTTTTGGGTCAAAAAATACATTGGAGTCAATGGGGACGCATGCGTTTTTTGGTGCATGCGTTTTTTGCGGTAAAAAACGCATGCGTTTTTTTATTAAAAAAACAGAAAACACACTGATATGCCACCCCCCAACATAAAGGTGATAAAGGGAACCTAACCCTACCCCTAACCCTACCCCTAACCCTAACCCTACCCCTAACCCTACCCCTAACCCTACCCCTAACCCTACCCCTAACCCTAAGGGATCCTAACCCTAACCCTAACCCTACCCCTAACCCTACCCCTAACCCTACCCCTAACCCTAACCCTACCCCTAACCCGAAGGGATCCTAACCCTAACCCTACCCCTAACCCTACCCCTAACCCTAACCCTACCCCTAACCCTAAGGGATCCTAACCCTAACCCTAACCCTAATCCCTTTATGGTTAGGGTTAGAGGTAGGGTTAGGGTTAGGGTTAGGGGTAGGGTTAGGGTTAGGATCCCTTAGGGTTAGGGGTAGGGGTAGGGTTAGGAATAGGGGTAGGGTTAGGGTTAGGGGTAGGATTAGGGTTAGGGGTAGGGTTAGGGTTAGGATCCCTTAGGGTTAGGGTTAGGGGTATGATTAGGGTTAGGGGTAGGGTTAGGGTTAGGATCCCTTAGGGTTAGGGTTAGGGGTAGGGTTAGGGTTAGGGGTAGGGTTAGGGTTAGGATCCCTTAGGGTTAGGGGTAGGGTTAGGGGTAGGATCCCTTTAGGGTTAGGGTTAGGGTTATGATCCCTACACCTAACCCTACCCCTACCCCTAACCCTAACCTTAACTATTTCTGTTTATATTGGTTTTTTTTACTTTATTTTGATGATTGGCAGCTGTCACACATTTCTCAGCATGCATTTAAAAAACGCAAACGCATGTAAAAACGCATGTAAACGCGTCAAAACGCCGCGTTTTTTTCACCACATGCAAAAACGCATGCGTCAAAAAAACGCAGCGTTTACACGTGTTTACTTGCGTTTTTTCACCATGCGGTTTTTTGCGTTTTTTACCGCAAAAACGCACCCGAAAAAACGCCAATGTGAAACCAGCCTTAGTGTGGCTCTCCGCAATATTAGGCTGCGAGTTGAGTCCACCAAGTTTGCTCATCGCTATTTAGGTCCCTTCAAGGTTCTGGAACAGGTTAATCCTGTGGTCTACGGTCTGGCTCTTCCTCCATGCCAGGGTATCACCGACACCTTTCACGTGTCCCTCTTAAAGCCCGTTTACATGTCCCGGTTTTCCGAGTCATCTGCCGGGACATCGGGTTCGTCCATGAGGTGAACGCTATCTTGGGGTGCAAGGTGGTACGTGGCAAAAAGTTCTATCTGGTGGACTGGAAGTGTCACGGCCCAGAAGGCAGAACCTGGGAACCTGTGGAGCACATTTGGGCCCTGCTGCTCATTGCAGCCTTTGAACATAGCGAGGCCCAGGGAGGGGGGTAATGTTAGGTGTTGAGTTCCCGCCTCTGCACAGGGGGAATCTCGAACCATCTCCGCTGTGGTCTCCCATTCTTCTCCAGCCACAGTGGAGCCTGCTCAGTGGTGACGTCTGTCCCAGCGTCTGGCTCAAGCTGATACTGTGCAACTGGTTACTGCTGCCCTTCCAGGCTCTGCCTTTGTATCCAGCACTGATCAGCAGCGAGCAAGTCTTTCTGGTACTAAGTCCTGCTTTTCCCATACTGAGCATGCCCACGGGATGACCTCCCATTGGAGGTCAGGGGTCACATGCTCAGGTCCTGTTGCGGCTCCTATTGGACCATCTGGAAGGTCCCATAGCACTGCCGCTATAAAAGGTTCGCATAGCCGCTCGGCCATGTGTTAGTGTATACTTGAAAACGTGTTGTGCAGATGTGTGAAAGTCGCTCATTAATCATCCCCCTTCCTAGTGTTGTTGATTGCTCGCGTATGGTGGATACTTGCTATCTAGCACCTGACAGTGCTATCTGAACCTACCACATGATACAGCGTCTTATTGCTGTAACCGCTAGTGCGGCACCGTGCGCTATTAGAGCGCTTTCCTGACCCAAGCCTGGATGGCTAGTGGCGTCCTAATGCACTCTTGTGCATTAAATTATTATTTCTGTTAAACTCTGACACCCCAGTAGCGGTGTCGAGCACAAGACTTCTAGAGGAACTCTTTTCCTGTGTCTTGGGATAGAGTTCTGTGACTCCTTGCTTGCGCTCTTTGTGCGGTACTGTGGCCCTGTGACACAACAGGGTTCGCTTCCTTCATAACGGATGAAGCTAACCCATGTGTGTATCCACATTATACCACCATATAGTCCGTCATTAATCAGCAGGAGGTTCCATCTCTGCACGGTGAACCCCGGGCTACGAATGCTCCTTATACCATCTTCCTAACTATTTGGTGCGTTCCTCTAGCCCTAACAATTGCTCTTTTAGCCCTGTCACTGTAGCATATGCAAAAGCCAGTGCAAGTACTACAATAGTAGAATTATCTGCTGAAGAAGTCAAGGCATTTAACTATTTGGTCTATGAAGAGAAGAGACCCAAACCTTGTTGACCCATTCTTTTCTTCAATGTGCAAGATGGCTGAAAGCTATTTCCTAAATACCCTCTTACAAGAGACCTGAATCCTACCATTATTGAGACTTTCTGCCGACTGTTATCATATATTGAATTTTATGTTATGCAATGCTGGTGCTCACTATTTTGTGTGTACTGCTCCTTTATGAAATGCTAATATAATATCTTCATGCTGCACTAATGGGTTGTTGACAATACGAGAACATATGGGAAAGCCAGTGAGTCGTCTGGTGAGTTGTATGAGTGCTGCCTGGCTAATGTAGAACCAGTCAATACGCCTGTATGCCTGTTTGTGTGCAAGTGCCATTAGATGATGACTGATGCATGTCATGAGATGGTCAAGTAGAGTGTAGATGTGACATCCGTGCCTGTCCCCTCTACTCTTGCTTTGCTCATCACCTGAACGAGGAGACAAGTCAGTGGCCCAGTTTTATTCCTGGTACTTGTAGTCAGTCCAGGATCTATGATATTAAATTCTGTTAGGTTGTGTTTCTTTCCTGCTGTCAGCACCAGGTGTTGCTGCTCTCTATTTATGCCCCTGAGAATCTGCTCCCACTGCCCATCAATGTTTGTCCTACCTGGCTTATACATGTGTTCTGTGCATCTGTGGTTTCATCTGACTTATTCCATTCTCTGACTGTGACTAGTTTATTGATGTTTCTCCTGCCTGGTCATTTTCCTGTACCTTCTGGATCTGACCCGGCTACCTGACTATTCTTCTTCTCGCCAACTTGAACTCCCAAACAGTAGATGACTCCATGGCCTGAGCCTGTGTGAGTCCAGATCCCTTTACAGGGGTTAAAAGGTGAAGGCCAGGACAACCACTGAGTTCTGGAAAACAGAGTAGCTAGTGCCAATGTTTGTAGTAGGCAATTGGAGCTGCTAGGTGACCACGAATAGTACCCTCTTGACAGTAGATAGAATTAGGATTCACCAAGACCTTTGTTTCCAAGGGTCAGGTGCAGAGGGCTTGTGAACAGGTTAGAGAGCTTCATGCTGCCTGAAAAACCTGCACAATAGTAGAGACGAGTGTACTAGCCAATTGGAGACCAGGCTGACAATAGAGTGTTGACTGTTATGACCTGGTGGTCACGACAATAATGGACCTGGTGGTTAAGCGCACACGGAATGACCCGATAGTTACTGATAATAAAGGACGAGCTCTGGGACGTGGGAACTCTGCTGACCGCAATCCCTAAACCTATCAAACACACTAGAAATAGCTGTGGATTGCGCCTAACGCTCCCTATGCAACTCGGCACAGCCTAAGGCTACGTTCACATTGGCGTTAACATAGGGGACGCGTGCGTCGTTTTGGTGGCGTTTTTCGCCACGTGCGTCGTTTCCGACGCTAGCGTCGGACGCAAGAAAACGCTACATGTAGCATTTTCTGTGCGTCCGATTTTCGTCGGAAAACAACGCACGCGTCGCAAAACGCGCGCGTTTTTGCGCGCGTTTGCGCGCGTTTTAGCGTGCGTCGTGCGTTGCGTCGCCGACGCACGGCGGCACAACGCTAATGTGAACGTAGCCTAAGAAACTAGCTAGCCCTAAAGATAGAAAAATAAAGCCTACCTTGCCTCAGAGAAATTCCCCAAAGGAAAAGGCAGCCCCCCACATATAATGACTGTGAGTAAAGATGAAAATACAAACACAGAGATGAAATAGATTTAGCAAAGTGAGGCCCGACTTACTGAACAGACCGAGGATAGAAAAGGTTAATTTGCGGTCAGCACAAAAACCTACAAAAAGACCACGCAGAGGGCGCAAAAAGACCCTCCGCACCGACTCACGGTGCGGAGGCGCTCCCTCTGCGTCCCAGAGCTTCCAGCAAGCAAGACAACAAATTAAATAGCAAGCTGGACAGAAAAATAGCAAATCAAAGAAATACAAGCTGGAACTTAGCTTCTGATGGGAAGACAGGTCACAAGAACGATCCAGGAGAGAACTAGACCAATACTGGAACATTGACAGGTGGCATGGAGCAAAGATCTAAGTGGAGTTAAATAGAGCAGCAGCTAACGAATTAACCTCGTCACCTGTGGAAGGAAACTCAGAAACACTCACCAGAGGAAGTCCATGGACAGAACCAGCCGAAGTACCATTCATGACCACAGGAGGGAGCCCGACAACAGAATTCACAACAGTTGACCCTGTGTGCTGTCCAGGATGTAGAAGACAGACCAGCCTGTAGGCTAGTTGGTAGCCCAATTTCTGAAACCTGAGTGTGTGCAAGGGTGAGGAGAGCTCCAAAAGTAGGTAGATAGCATTAACTACAAGAACAAGACTAGTAATCCACCAATGAGCTGCGATGAAGTTGAACAGCTCAAAACAAACACTTCAGTCTGCTATCTTGGCGGTAGAACCTGCCTGAAAGCAATAGGAGCATTTGGAGCAATTTGGAGCAGTAACAGCCTGTGACACCATTTCTGGGGATTATATAAAATGCTACCCCTATATTTTTATACAAAGTTATGCAACTTTCAAGACTGTGCCACCTACACATTTGTTTTGACTGATGACCTTTATCCTGTGTGTCATTATGTGAGCCTTCATGTCTAATCGCCACCCCACCTCATCTCATAAAATTCAACCCATTTTATTTTTGGTACTCACTTCACCATCTGTACACCCCTTAAAATTGTAAATCAGCACACTACTTCCTTTTTCATAACAGAAAGGAAAATAGAAACTTAGCCTGACGGTAGAGGTAAATCTCATGGAAAGTCAATATGATAGTTTAGGATTCATTTTGCTTCTGTTTTAAAAATGGATGCCCCATGGGGATACAAACATTAAAGGGACTCTGTCACCTGAATTTGGAGGGAACAATTTTCAGCCATAGAGGCGGGTTTTTTGGGTGTTTGATTCACCCTTTCCTTACCAGCTGGCTGCATGCTGGCTGCAATATTGGATTGAAGTTCATTCTCTGTCCTCCGTAGTACATGCCTGCCCCTTTAAAATGAACTGTCAGTCACCTTAAAATGTCTGATGTGAATACCTGTAGTACCTATAAAATAATAATTCTTCTTATTTTAGTTTAAATCTGTGTTGGGTCATTCCTTTGTTATTATTCCAGATAATTTATGAATAAATTGATAAACTGTTTGTTACCATTTTTTTCTAGAGGATATGTTCCTAGACACCCTACTATGTAGTCTAATTGTTGGATGGGAGCCGGTTTGTGTGTGGTTTTCATTTGGATTTAAGAGCAGAAAATTTTTTGAAATCTATGTGAAAAAACCTTTGCGTGTACATAGTCATTACTATCTGTTCACACTAGGGTTGAGCGACCTTTACTTTTATAGGATCGGGTCAGGTTTCACGAAACCCGACTTTCTCAAAAGTCAGGTCGAGTGAAATCGGCCGATCCTATAAAAAAGTCGGGGTCGGGGGTCGGCCGAAACCCGAAACCCAATGCATTGCAATGGGTTACTATGGTTCCCAGGGTCTGAAGGAGAGGAAACTCTCCTTCAGGCCCTGGGATCCATATTTAAGTGTAAAAGAAAGAATTAAAATAAAAATATTGCTATAATCACCCTCTGACGTGCCCTGGTACTAACCGGCAGTCTTCCTTCCTTAGAATCAGCGCTTGAAAGACCTTCGGTGACGTCGCGGCTTGTGATTGGTCGCGCAACGGCCCATGTGACCGCTCACGCGACCAATCACAAGCCGCGACGTCACCGAAGGTCCTTCAAGCGCTGATTCTTAGGAAGGAAGGCTGCTGGAAAGAAGCAGGGCGCGTCCGAGGGTGAGTATATTCTTATTAGGTATATACTCACCCTCGGACGCGCCCTGCTTATTTCCGGCAGCCTTCCTTCCTAAGAATCAGCGCTTGAAGGACCTTCGGTGACGTAGCGGCTTGTGATTCGTCGCGTGAGCGGTCACATGGGCCGTCGCGCGACCAATCACAAGCCGCGACGTCAGCGAAGGTCTTTCAAGCGCTGATTCTAAGGAAGGAAGACTGCCGGTTAGTACCAGGGCGCGTCAGAGGGTGAGTATAGCAATATTTTTTATTTTAATTCTTTCTTTTACACTTAAATATGGATTCCGATACCGATTTCCGATATTGCAAACATATCGGAACTCGGTATCGGAATTCCGATACCAGATTCAGAAGATCGCGACCTCATGGCCGACCCCACACAGGGGTCGGGTCGGGTTTCATGCCAAAAGTCGGCGACTTCTGAAAATTACCGACCCGTTTCGCTCAACCCTAGTTCACACTGGCAATTAATTCCATTCCATCCGGTTATTGTGATTATTTCACAAGAAACAGACACAAGATTCTGTGGAATTCATTGCTATTCACTTGAGCATTGATCTGTCATTCTAGTCATACAGATGTAGCAAAGATTATCATGACTCACAACTCACCATCTTGTTATTTTGATAACGTCACAGAATATTTTCAGATTTTCTCACTAAAGAGGATTAATGGATAGTTCCCATCTTCATAAATGGATATTTACAGTGCTTATAAAAAAAAGACTTTTACAATTTAAGGGTATGTGCACACATTGTGGATTCTCTGCGGATCCGCAGCGTTTTTTGAGGTGCAAAAACGCTGCAGGTCCGCAATTGATTTACTGTAAAATGCAAATCAATGAGAAAAAAAAATGCTGTGCACACTTTGCGGAAAATCCGCTGCGGAAACGCTGCGGTTTAAAAGAAGTAGCATGTCACTTCTTTTTTGTGAATCTGCAGCGTTTTTGTACCCATTCCATTATAGAAAACCGCAGGGGTAAAAAAACGCAGCAAATCCACAAGAAAACCGCAGCAAAAATGCACAAAAAACACTGCGGAACCGCACAAAAACTGCAACAAATCCGCAGGTGTGTTTTCTGCCAGGAGAGGCAGAATCCGCACCAGAAATTCCTAAGCCTAATCCGCAACGTGTGCACATAGCCTGAAGCTTATTTAAAAATTTTAGCTCTTCTTGAGATATTATCACTTTTATTTACAGCTCGCTGCCTAGGAGACCGACCACCGCATGTTCTGTTGTATAGAAGAACTATACAAACTTGTAATGACCAGTAGAATCATAATGGCAGGTCAATTTTAGCATTTAGTGAACATGGTAAAAAAAAAAAACAACAGTTGTGGAATTGTACTTTTTTGCAATCTCTCAGCACTTGGAACTTTTTTCCCTGTTTTCCAGTACACTATGTGCTAAAATCAATGGTGTGAATCAAAAGTGCAACTGCCCCTCACATGGCTTTATTGAGAGAAAAATAAAAAAAGTTATGGCTCTGGGAAGCAGGGGAGCAAAAATCTTATGCAAAAAAAGAAAAAACCCAAAGTAGTAAAGGGGTTAAGTTAAATTTACAAAACCAAATCCATTGACCCATATCAAGTTGGATGATGAATTGCCTTTTTTAGTGCCTAGTGCTGTGTTATCTGAGTCAAAGTTACGTTTCCTAGATTTGAAGCCATTACAGTAATCTGAACAGAGTAAGCTATTAAATTGTATCTAGTAGGGATGTTCAGTTATATTGGATTCGCCGAACTTTATAAAGTTCAGTTCGGGTACCAGAACGGTTCCCGAACTTGTTCCTGAGCCAGGACTCCATTCAAGTGAATGTGGGGCCCGAACATCTGATGGTTCCCACCCTGTCCTCTGTGTGAGACCGTGGGAAACACCGGATTTGACCGTAACCTTACTGAAGTCACAGCCACTGGGTATCGCGGACTGCTGCAGGTTCCCATGCTGTCACACAGAGAACAACATTTGAGCCAGTGGCTTTGACAGGCGGTGAATAGGTTACCGCTGGTAAGGCGTCGGCTGATGACTACTACTGTCTTCAGCGTTGCCTGGTCTCACTGATAGCAGCAACATCAGGCAACGTTGAGAGTATTCAATAGCTGTGTAATGTCCGCAACATAAAAGCCCAGGGTTTAGTAATGGAGAGGCGTCTATAAGACATCCGCATTACTAACCCCGTAGTCAAAAGTAAAAAGAACACATACAGAGAAAAGTCCTTTAATTGTACAAAGCACTCCCCGCAATTACCCTCTTTTACCCATTTATTACCTTTAAAAAATAAAATAATGCTAAGGGTTCCACCATAAAGCCATCTCATGTCGATTCCCATCTCTTCTACATCCGGATGCAATGCTGATCCGCAAAATCAGTAATGTGACTGCTCAGTACTGCTGCCGAAACACACTGACAGCAGGGTGTAAATCTGGCTGCTGGGATAAGTTCACTACCACCCCTGAGGTCATGAGAGCATTTTCTGACTCATGTAATCTTCCGCTTTGTGAAATATGGAGGTGGCCATTTTTTTGATCAAGTGTGTTAAAAATTATACAAATTCACCACGTCCAATGAATTTCCTAAAATTTGAAACAAGTTTGATTTGCAAGGAATCGATTCTTTCATTTCTCAAAAAACAGCACCCACCACTCTTGCGAATTAAACTGAGCTGCAAAAACAGACCCAGCCCGTTGATAAAAGTAGTTCTGTTTCTGTGGAGAAACAAATATTTTTTCTTAAAATTTTTGACATCATTTTTCCACCATGCAATTTGCAGATATTGAATCCTGTTCTATATTTCAATATGTGTGCACCGTGAGCCTTATGGATTTACATTGAAAATAAAGATATACATGTTCCCACAATAACTAATTGGACATCCAATTGATTTTCATTACTCGATTTTGGAAGATTTTCATCAAATCACCTGACGAAAGTTTCTAATTCCTCAGAAGAGTTTATAGGGCTGCAGATGGTCCGATCTTATTAACCTTGTTACCAAGGAAGTGACGCTAAAATAAGTTACGAAGCGTCTCCTTTCACTTTGCATTAGGACACAGAGTGCACTGCTCAGCTTTTGTGCATTTTGTACTCACGGCTATAAAAGTTTTAAGAGATAAGAAGCTTTTTCTATTTCAGGGTCACCATTAGCCTGAATAATACATAAACACGGGGAGAAATTTGAAGTTCTTCTTAAGATCACAGCATATCTTCAATTGAATTATAGATCATTATCACAGCTGCCTGGCATGATGTGGGACTTCATCCCTCATCTTACTAAATGTTCTTTGTTTCTGTCTTGTCCAATTGATTTAACAACTTATTCAGTAAAAAATGTGGAATCCAAGTGAGTAAAATGGAGAATTTGGAACAGTACAGTGTCAATAGCAGGAGAAAGGGGGGTACAATTATTCATTTTGGTGAAATCGTCTTACAACTAGATACTAGTGATGGATGAACCCAAACAGCAAAATTCAGGGTCGTTATCGGACACCAAGTGTCCATGCACGGACCGCAGACATCGACTTCTCATAGAAGTCTGTGTTACTGTTTGGGTTCAGCAGCCCAAACAAAGCTGGTTGAAAAGCTGCAGCGCAGCCAATCAACAAGCTTTTCCAGTGTGGACACTTCCAACTCCATAACAGCCATGCCAAGTATTGGCATGACTGTGATTGGCCGGCACAATATGTAAGAAAAAGAAATGCCATGGGGTCCTCAGCTGTCTGGTTTATATTGGCTGGCTATCCAAAATACAGCGGGCCCCTCTCCGTTTTTTTAATCATATAGAAGGCAGGGAGCGCTGAGAGCATGGTCTAAGAATCTTGTGTGAGAGTACAACTGACTGTCACAATGTATTGCAATTCTGGTTCATTGCAATGTATTATAACATCAGACTGCTAAAAGTGAAAGTTTAATAAAAAGGGACTAAGTGAAAAAGTAAAAAAAGTAAAAAGAAAATTGGAAAAATAAAAAAAAAATCACAAAATAATAAAAAAATATATATTATACCGATAAATTTGTATTTCTATGTAAAAAAATAAAAGTAATCAAAAAAAGTACACATTTGATATTCCCGTGTCTATAATGACCCTGAAACTGTAACTAGTTAAATGGCCCAAAAAAACCTATACTTTTCTTTCCACCGCCAAACAAAAAGCGATCAAAAAGACAAATGTAAATAAAAATGGAATTGCTGAAAACGTAATCTTGCCCTTCAAAAAACAAGCTGCCATACAGCTGAAAAGGTAAAAAAGTTATAGCTCTCAGAATACAGTGATGCAAAAATAGTTTTTAATGTGTAATAGCGCCAAAACCTAAAAAAATATAAATGTGGTATCGCTGTAAGGCTAGGTTCACATTGCGTTAAGGCAATCCGTTAAGCGCATAGCGCTAGCGGATTGCGCTAACGCAATGTATCTATAGGGATCGCGTTTGCCGATCCCGCTAGCGCAGATCCCCGATCTGCGCTAGCGAGGAACGGACCTTGGACGCACCTTGGACGCTGCAAGCAGCGTCTGAAGTCCGTCCGAAAATAACGGCACATCGCTAGCGCGTGCCTAATCGTACTGAACCAAAGAATAAAGCTGCCCTATCAATTTTACCACACGCAGAATGGCATAAAAAAATTAAAATCAATTCCTGAAATGCTGGTTTCTGATCATTTTGCCTCGCAAAAATTTGAATAGAAAGTGTTTGAAAAATGTTATGTGCCCGAAAATGGTACCAATAAAAATATCAACTTGTCCCGCAAAAAAAAGCCGTCATATGACTTTGTCAAAATAAGGAAAAACATGTTTTTGCAATAAAAAGCGTTTTTAGTGTGTGACAGCAGCCAAACATAAAAAACATCTATAAAAATCTGGTATAGCTATAATCTCTCTGACCCGAAGAATAAAGTCACCTAATCAGTTATACTGCACAAGGAACAGAGTGTAAAGTAAATAAAACCAATTCTTAACCTGCGGCTGATTTTTTCATTCTACCTCTCAAAGATCGCAGTAAGGCTCGGTGCACATTTATCCTGCACTGTGCACTGAGCGCTTGCACCATGGTTTCAGTATAAATCTCTGAAATATGTGATTCGGCAGAAGATTCCCTATAATGAGGCAGATGGGGACACTGGACGCCATCTGGCCTGTGATTCTACGGTGCCCGTTTTTTATGGATTGCATAAAAATGGGGTTAGCCACAGTTTTGTGCACTTCTGAAAGTGAGACCGCTGAACAGAGGCCAGATGGAGTCCAGAGTAAATCTACTGCCTTATTATAGTGAATGGATCCCTCAAGGTTTCATCTGAATCACGTCACTCGGAGATTTAGATGGTCACCCGAAAGTAAGAACTCAGCGTAGAGCGCCGAATAAATGTGATCCCAAATGTTATGTAAAATGTTCCCAACAAAAGCTTAAAATTAATCCACAAGAAAAGCAAGTCTCACTCAGGTCTGTCATCTGTCTGGTCTGCTAACGGAAATATGGGGGCTTCCACGGTACTTGTGGTACAAACGCTTTGGAAAAGCGAAATCTCTCCTCGACGCCCAAAAGAAATTCAGCAAATTCTGTGCTCCCAAATCCAAATGCCCCCTTCCCTTCTGAGCCCCAGTGTGCCTAAACAACATTTAGCATCCATGTGTTTAGCATTTCTGTAGCAATGAGAGCAAAACTAATTGATGAGGGCGTGTCTCCAGAAGCGTGAGCTGGGCGTAATGTACTGGTCACTACAACATGCTGGTCACTACAAAGTACTGGTTACTACAACATACTGCGGAATACAACATACTAGGCACTATAATGGCAGTTTGCAATTTTTACTCAGCAACTTCCACTGCTGCTTGTTTCTGGAAAATGCCCATGGAGTCAAAATCGTCACTAGATCTGTAGATAAATTCCCAAAGGGGTATCTTTCCAAAATGGGATCACTTGAGGGGGATTCTGCTCATGTAAAACTTAGGGGCTATGTAAATGGATTCTGCAAATTATTCTAGGAAAATCTGCGCTCTAGGAGGCAAATAGGGCTCCGTCCCTCCTGAGTGTTGCGTTGTGGCCAAGTAGTGCTGTATAACCAAATATTGGGCATTTCTACAGTCAGCAGAAATTGTTGAACAAATTTTGGTGACATTTGTACCCATTTTCCTGTGTGAAAATGTAATATCTGGGGCTAAAAGTAAATTTTGGAGGTGAAAATGTAATTACTTTTTTTTTAACTTCCCAATGGTATAACATTCTGTGACACACCTGTGGTGTTAATATAATCACTGCACCCCTAGATTTATCCATTGAGATGTGTAGTTTGCAAAATTATGTCACTTATGGGGGTTTTCTGCTCTTCTGGTACCTCAGAGGCTCTACCAATGTAACATTGCACCCTAAAACCATTTCAGCAAAATTTGAACCATCATATGGCAGTTCTTACCTTTTCTACATATATGGGGTATAGATATGCTCAGAAGAAATTGTACAACAAATTTTAGGGTCCATTTCTCCTGCTATGAAAATGAAAAAAATTTGGACTAAAAGCATTTTTGTGGGAAAAATATATATTTTTCATTTTCACAGATCAACATCGTAAAATTCCGTAAAGCACCTGTGAGTTCAAGATGCTCAACACATGTCTACATAAATTCCTTGAGGGGTCTAGTTTCCAACATGGAGTCACCTGTGGGACATCAGTGACTCACCAAGCACAACATCATACCTGCAGACCAATCCATCAAGGTCTGCTTTCCAAAATGTTACTCCTTCCTTTCTGAGCCCTGCCATGCGCCCAAACACTAATTATCCCTCACATATGGGGTATCATTCTACTCAGTAGAAATTGCACAAAAAATTGAAAGATGCATCTTCTCCTGTTACTCTTGTGAAAATGGAAAACTTGGGGCTAAAAACATTTTAGGGGGGAAAATATGATTTTTCATTTTCACAACTCTGCACTATAAAAGTTCAAGGTTCTCACCAGACATCTAGATGCATATCTTAAGTTGTCTAGTTTCCACAATTCGGTCACTTGTGGGTGTTTCCACTGTTTAGGTACATAGCGGGCTCTCCAAACTCGACCTGGCATGCGCTAATGATACCAGCAAATTTTGAGTTAAGAAAGTCAAATGGCGTTCCTTTCCTTCAGAACACCAACATGCATCCAAACAGTAGTTTTCCTCTATATATGTGGTATCAGCACACTCAGGAAAAATTGCACCATAAATTGTATTATGCATTTTATCCTGTTACCCATGTGAAAATAAAAAGTTTGAGACTAAATTAACATTTTTGTGAAAAAAAGTAAAATGTTAATTTTTTTCTTCCACATTCCATTAATATCTGTGAAGCACCTGAATGGTTAGTAAACTTATTAAATGTGTTTTTGAGGACTATGGGAGGTACACTTTTCAGAATGGTGTCACTTTGGGTATTTTCTGTCATGTACACCCCTCAAACTGACTTTAAATGTGAGATGGTCCCTAAAAAAATGGTTTTGCAAATTTTGCTGTAAAAATGAGAAATTGCTGGTCAATTTTTAACCCTTCTAACTCCATAACAAAAGAAAAGTTTCAACAAAAATTTCTCATGTAAAGTAGACATGTGGGAAATGTTTCATAATAACTATTATATGTGACATAACTGTCCGATTTAAGGGCAAAAGAACTAAAAGTTTGACAATTGCTACATTTTCAAAATTTTCACCTAGTTTCTGATATTTATGTCATATCGAACAAATTTTAGTACTGTAATGAAGTACAATATGTCACAAGAAAATAATCTCAGAATCAGTGGGATCCGCTGAAGCGTTCCAGAGTTAATCATAAAGTGAAAACAGGCTTGGGGGGGTAAAGGTGTTAATGAAGACTAATTAGAAAGTTTTTATCACTGCATTTAGGAACAAATGAACAATAAAAAAATCTGTGCTAAGGAGTTCATAGCCAATCAGCATTATTTAGCCAGAATCTTTTTCTGACCATTTTTTTTTTATTTTCATGTGTGAAATGCTATGTGTAAAACCTCTTTATTTCAGTTGACCACAATTTGGTCCATATTATAGGTGTGAAATTGGAACACAAGCACCCAATATAGCATTTAGTAGTGGTCCCAATGGTGGGAAAATCTAACAATTATCCCATATTGAGTTTTAACAATGAATTGCGCAAAATAAAAATATCAACTTTCCTGCACCAGATAAAATCGACTTTTTCCTTCACCTTCTTCTGTTTTACTTTACTTGGCCAATTACATTTGTAGAAATCTGCAGTATGTGGCAGCTCGTAGACTGCTAAATATTGAAATTATTAAACATTCTTTGGTTGACCACAGTAGATTCTCCATCAATAAAATTTCTTTCTAATACAAATGAATTCTGTGGCACAGTTAATTTAATTCTCTAAATGAATATTAATTGCATAAACTTGTACATGCATTAAGAATAAAATATTAAACTTAATTATTAAATGCTTAACTCTGCTACAACTAATTAACTTTAATTAATTGTTTTGCAAAATCAATTAATCCTTGTGCTTGTCCCTTTCATTGTTGATACAATGAAGGAACAGTGGATTTCGCTGTTCATCTTTATAAAATAAAAAAAATCTATAACCCATGGTGACAGGATGTCCTGTCATAGAAAATGGATCATTTCCATGTGAGGTGAGGTTTTTTGCCTTTAGTTATAAGAGATGGGTCTCCAACCTGAAGTTTAATAGGGAGCCGTTGACCCTCTTGGCGTCTCTTTTTGTAGGTACTTTCACACCATATGATATAGTAATTTTGGAGCATTTTTTTTTTACCTGACCTCTTATATTACCATTCCTCTTGTTTACAGGGTGTGTTTCTGCACGGTATCATATTGCCAGAATTGATTGGACAGTGACAACTCAATGAGAAGGAAGTGGGAACACCAAGTTGACAAATTATACATATATTTTTCCATAAGGAATAAAAGTACATTGTTCTGTTAAAAAAATCTAATAAGGATTTTCCAGATTTATCATTAGCATGTATCTACTAAAACAAACATCTCAGGACTCAGGAGAACTGATATTTATTCTTAAATACTGTTGGCAGAACAAGGAACCAAAGAAGCAATCCAATACCAAAAGTCCCTCTTCACTACGGAGCAAAGATGGTCCAATTTCTGACCACTTGAAACCTCAATCTATTCTCACTCTTCGAACTGTGGACATTTACATGGTATCTAAGGTCATTTACATCTATGGGTCCTATTGGTCCTGTAGACATTTGGTCAAGGTCTGGTACATTTCCGGGAAATCTTTCATTTTCTCAAGTCCATGGAAATGATATACAGTATCAACTTGTACGTTAAATGACAAACTAGACCTAATTGTTCGGTCATCAGTGACATGACGTCTATGGCCAGTTTATCCTGATCTCGCTGCAGAAGGGGTTGTCAGCACTTTTTTGAAACCTCATCTTAACATAGTAACATCTACTATATAATTGTCTAAGGGTCACTTCCGTCTTTCTGTCTATCTGTCTGTCCTTCTGTCTGTCACAGAAATCCCAAGTCGCTGATTGATCACGGCAAAACAGCCATGACCAATCAGCGACGGGCACAGTCCGACGGCAACATGGCCGCTCCTTCCTCCCCGCAGTCAACGCCCGCTCCATACTCCCCTCCAGTCAGCGCTCACACAGGGTTAATGGCAGCGCTAATGGACCGCGTTATGCCGCGGTGTAACGCACTCCATTAACGCTGCTATTAACCCTGTGTGACCATCTTTTTGACTATTGATGCTGCTTATGCAGCATCAGTAGTAAAAAGATCTAATGTTAAAAATAGTAATAAAAAAAAAAAATCATTATATACTCACCGTCTGTCGGCCCCCGGATGCAGCCCAGGCCTTTCCCACTCTTCGCGACGCTCGGGTCCATGCATTGCGGTCTCGCGAGATGAAGACGTGCGGTCTCGCGCGCCCATCGCCACAGCGCCGTTGGATCCCAGGGGGTGAGTATGTAACAATTTTTTATTTTAATTCTTTTTTTTAACAGGGATATGTGCCCACACTGCTAAATACTGTGTGGGCTACATGGCTGCTATATACTACGTGGGCAGTACTATATACTACATGGCTGCTATATACTACGTGGACAGTACTATATACTACATGGCTGCTATATACTACGTGGGCAGTACTATATACTACATGGCTGCTATATACTACGTGGACAGTACTATATACTACATGGCTGCTATATACTACGTGGGCAGTACTATATACTACATGGTTGCTATATACTACGTGGACAGTACTATATACTACATGGCTGCTATATACTACGTGGGCAGTACTATATACTACATGGCTGCTATATACTACATGGACAGTACTGTATACTACATGGCTGCTATACACTACATGGGCAGTATTATATACTACATGGCTGCTATATACTACGTGGGCAGTGTTATATACTACATGGCTGCTATATACTATGTGGGCAGTACTATATACTACATGGCTGCTATATACTACGTGGACAGTACTATATACTACATGGCTGCTATAGTCTACATGGGCAGTACTATATACTACATGGCTGCTATATACTACGTGGGCAGTACTATATACTACATGGCTGCTATATACTACGTGGGCAGTACTATATACTACATGGCTGCTATATACTACATGGGCACTGTTATATACTACATGGCTGCTGTATACTACGTGGCCTGTGTTAGATACTGCGTGGGCTGCGTTATATACAACGCATCGGTTATTCTACAATATGTATGTATATATCAGCCACATACTATACAGCACAGGCCACGTAGTATTTGTATGCTATATACTACATGGCTCCTATATACTACATGGCCTGTGCTATATACTATGTGGCTGCTATATACATACATATTCTGGAATACCCGATGCGTTAGAATCAGGCCACCATCTAGTAGTAACATAGTTATTAAGGTTGAAGGAAGACTTCTAGTTCAACCCATAGCCTAACCTAACATGCCCTAACATGTTGATCCAGAGGAAGGCAAAAAAAAAACATGTGGCAAATTGTAAGCTCCACTTTGGGGAAAAAAATTCCTTCCCGACTCCACATACGGCAATCAGACTAGTTCCCTGGATCAACGCCCTATCATGGAATCTAGTATATATACCTTGCAACATTATACATTGTAAGATGGGTATCCAATCCCCTCTTAAATTTAAGTAATGAATCACTCATTACAACATCATACGGCAGAGAGTTCCATAGTCTCACTGCTCTTACAGTAAAGTATCCGCGTCTGTTATTATGCCTAAACCTTCTTTCCTCCAGACGTAGAGGATGCCCCCTTGTCCCTGTCTCAGGTCTATGATTAAAAAGATCATCAGAAAGGTCTTTGTACTGTCCCCTCATATATTTATACATTAAAATAAGATAACCCTTTAGTCTTCGTTTTTCCAAACTAAATAGCCCCAAGTGTAATAACCTATCTTGGTATTGCAGACCCCCCAGTCTTCTAATAACCTTGGTCGCTCTTCTCTGCACCCGCTCTAGTTCAGCTATGTCTTTCTAATACACCGGAGACCAGAACTATACACAGTATTCTAAGTGTGGTCGCACTAGTGACTTGTATAGAAGTAAAATTATGTTCTCCTCATGTGCATCTATGCCTCTTTTAATGCATCCCATTATTTTATTTGCCTTAGTAGCAGCTGCCTGACACTGGCCACTGAATCTGAGTTTGTCATCCACCCATACTCCCAGGTCTTTTTCCTTTACGGTTTTGCCCAAAGTTTTAGAATTAAGCACATAACTATACATTTTATTACTTCTACTCAAGTGCATGACCTTACATTTATCCCCATTAAAGCTCATTTGCCATTTATCAGCCCAAGCTTCTAGTTTACATAAATCATCCTGTAATATAAAATTGTCCTCCTCTGTATTGATTACCCTGCAGAGTTTAGTGTCAACTGCAAATATTGAAATTCTACTCTGAATGCCCCCTCATTAATTAAAGGTCATTAATAAATATGTTAAAAAGAAGAGGGCCCAATACTGACCCCTGTGGTACCCCACTGCTAACCGCTACCCAGTCCGAGTGTGCTCAATTAATAACCACCCTTTGTTTCCTATCCCTGAGCCAGCTCTTAACCCACTTACACATATTTTCCCCTATCCCCATTATTCTAATTTTATGTATCAACCTTTTGTATGGCACCATATCAAAAGCTTTTGAAAAGTCCATATACACTACGTCCACTGGGTTCCCTTGGTCCAGTCCGGAACTTACCTCTTCATAGAAGCTGATCAGATTAGTCTGACATGAACGGTCCCTAGTAAACCCGTGCTGATACTGGGTCATGAGGTTATTCCTCTCAGATACTCCAGTATATCATCCCTTAGAATGCCCTCCAGGATTTTACCCACAGTAGAGGTTAAGCTTACTGGACTATAATTACCGAGTTCAGTTTTTGTCCCCTTTTTGAATATTGGCACCACATTTGCTATACGCCAGTCCTGTGGTACAGACCCTGTGATTATGGAGTCTTTAAAGATTAAAAATAATGGTCTATCAATGACTGTACTTAGTTCCTGCAGTACTCGAGGGTGTATCCCATCCGGGCCCGGAGATTTGTCAATTTTAGTGATTTTTAGACACCGCCGTACTTCCTGCTGGGTTAAGCAGGTGACATTTAATGGGGAATTTCTATCACTAGTCATTTTGTCTGCCATGGGATTTTCTTGTGTAAATACTGATGAAAAAAAGTCATTTAGCATATTGGCTTTTTCCTCATCCTCATCCACCATTTCACCCAGACTATTTTTAAGGGGGCCAACACTATCATTTTTTAGTTTCTTACTATTTAAAGAATATTTTGGGATTATTTTTACTCTCCCTGGCAATGAGTCTCTCTGTCTCAATCTTTGCTGCCTTGATTTGCTTTTTACAGAATTTATTTAATTTTTTTGTATTTATTTAATGCCTCATCACTACCTACTTCCTTTAATTCTCTAAATGCTTTCTTTTTGTCAATTATTGCGCCCCTTACAGCTCTATTTAGCCATATTGGTTTCCTCCTATACCTAGTATGTTTATTCCCATACGGTATATACTGTGCACAGGTCCTATCCAGGATGCTAATAAATGTCTCCCATTTTCTTTGTGTATTTTTATGTCTCAGGATATTGTCCCAGTTAATTGCACCAAGATTCTCTCTCATCCATTGGAAATTTGTCCTCCTGAAGTTTAGTGTCTTTGTAACCCCTCTACTACACATCTTATTAAAGGATACATGAAAACTTATTATTTTGTGATCACTATTCCCCAAGTGACCCCCAACCCTTATATTTGATATGCGGTCTGGCCTGTTGGTTAATATTAGGTCTAGCAGCATAATGTATTAAAAGAGACCCTGATTTTAGTGATGTATCACTTACTTTACTGGGTGCAGCAGTTGTGATACAGTCAGACTTTTTAGCCGCAGCATGTAGCAGAACTCAGAAAGCTGCCTCCGCCGACACCACAGCTTTCTGCACACATTGTATATAGACAGTAAGCTGCTAATCAGTGCTGGAGGCGTGGTCGGACAAAGTCTTATCAGGGCACCAGTCAAGGCAGCGATTTAGTCTGCTGACTAAATATTAATTGTATTGAAACAGCAGCACACAGCCAAATAAATGATATATTCCTGAAATTAGTGACTCAGCCTCTACTCATCCTGCCCTCAGATTAAATAGCAAAAACATGCTGAAATATTCCCTGCAGGTTACGAGCAGGCACCGGACAGCATCATAACACTGTTAACCTGCAGAGTAACCCCATATCTGCAGGTTAACAGTGCTATTCCAGTGGTGACAGGTTCCATTTAAAATAGTAAAACAGAAGAATCTCTTTTGGGGGTAAATTATTGACCCTTCAGGCCTTCACCACCAGGGCCTGACTGGCCATTGGGCAGTTCTGGCAAATGCCAGAAGGGCCGGTGCCAGTAGTGGGCCGCTGCATGTCGACTCACCCTCCCCCCCCAGCGCCAGCGCCACTGCCGTGTTCAACTATACCGGCATCAAGTTGAATGCAATGATGGAGGAGAGAGCGTCACCTGACGCTCCCTCTCCCATCATTCCCGGCTCTGCCTCTGACACTGCGGGTGTGCGCGCACTCACTGTGTCCCAGGCAGTGCAGCGGCAGCCGCCGAGACAGGAGCAGGGAGCACCACAGGCATGAGGGGAGGTGAGGAGTGTTTTTTTTTACTGGACTGTGGGGCCATTCTAGGGGGGAGGAGAGATGTGGGCTCTGCTGTATACTACTATGTGGGCTGTGCTATACACTACTATGTGGGCTCTGCTGTATACTACTATGTGAGCTGTGCTATAAACTACTATGCGGGCTCTGCTGTATACTACTATGTGGGCTGTGCTATACACTACTATGTGGGCAGTGCTGTCTACTACTGTGTGGGTTGTGCTGTATACTACTATGTGGGCTGTGCTGTATACTACTGTGTGGGCTGTGCTGTATACTACTGTGTGGGCTGTGCTGTATACTACTATGGGCAGTGCTGTATACTACTATGTGGGCAGTGCTGTATACTATTACGTGGGCTGTGCTATACACTACTATATTACTATATGGGCTGTGCTCTACACTACTATGAGGCCTGTGCTATACACTACTATGTGGGCAGTGCTGTATACCAGGGGTGTCAAACTATTCCTCGAGGGCCGCAAACCATGCGTGTTTTCAAGATTTCCTTAGCTTTGCACAAAGTGCTGTAATCATTATGTGTGTAGGTGATTAAACCTGTGCAGTACAAGGAAATCCTGAAAACATGACCTGTTTCCAGCCCTTGAGGAATGCAGTTTGACACCTCTGCTGTATACTACTATGTGGGCAGTGCTGTATACTGCTACATGGGCTGTGCTGTATACTGCTATGTGGGCTGTGTTATCTGCTATGCTGGTTGTGCTATATACTATGGGCGGTATATTATATTCTATGGGGAGGCCGTGTTACATACTATGTGGCTGTTATATACTATTGTGGGGGTACATTATATTCTATGGGGAGGCTGTGTTATACTATGGGGGCTGCATTATATTCTTTGGAGTGGCTGCATTATACTCTGGGGTGGCTGCATTATATTCTGTAGGGTGGTGGCTGCATTATACTATATGTGGGCTGCTTTATAATGTATTGAGGATTATGGGGAACACGTTATACCATATGAAGAACTATGGGGTGCATTATTCTATGGGAAGTGAATTATACTACATGGATGACTATGGCGGTGCATTATACTATATAGAGGACTATGACGAGTGTATTATGCTATATAGAGGATTGTGAGGAGTGTATTATGCTATATGGAGGACTGAGCAGTGTATTTTAATATATGGAGGACTATAGGGAGTGTATTATACTATATGGAGGACTATGGGGTGTATTTTACTAAACAAGTAAAATGCTGCACATTCAGATTGTTTTTGCTGGAAGAAAAATCCTTGTTCTCAGCAGCACATCGCCGGTGTAAACTGTAGATGTGCTGCTGATAACATGATACTGTATGGTATGGGGTGCATTATGGGTGCATTATACTATGGGAAGTGAATTGTACTACATGGATGACTATGGCAGTGCATTATACTATATGGAGCCCTATGAGGAGTGTATTATGCTATATGGAGGACTATGAGGAGTGTATTATGCTATATGGAGGACTGAGCAGTGTATTTTAATAAATATATATATTTTACTAAACAAGTAAAATGCTGCATATTCAGATTGTTTTTGCTGGAACAAAAATCATTGTTCTCAGCAGCACATCGCGGGTGTAAATTGTAGCTATGCTGCTTATAACATGATACTGTATGGTGATCTGTTAGTGATCTATTAGTGATCGTTCTGTCCCATCATTATTCCTCAGCTGGTGGAAAGAGGTCGGGAAACAAGCGTTGAACAATTTCAGTATTGTCAATCAAACTCATTTAGCAGCCTGAACTCAGCGCTTGTAAATACAACCAAAATGCTTTTGTGTGATGTGCAATATGTTAGCATTTGGGCCCCATTTTAAAATTTGCCTAGGTGTAGGGCCCCACTTTGCCTAAAACCGGCCCTGCCTACAAGTGTACAAAGATATTATACAGTCACCATGTGACCAATGGGTCTGTGTAACTTCAAATGTCAGGGCTGAATTTTAGTCTCAGTCCGGTCCTGTTCACCAGTACCCTCATTGATTTCCTAGCTGTTGCCTGTATTTTATTTATTTTTTTAAGAGTGGGCAACTATGAAGCTGTAATTAAACCAGATGTTCCATTTATATCTCAGTCAACCCAGAAAGTAATATTTTCACTCTTGAGAAAATGGAGCTGCACAATGTGCGATGTGAGATAAAACATGGTTAAACCGGTGATTCTGAATGTAAGTGTGTAGAATTTAATATTGATCCTTTAATAATATGCATTTAGAGCTCAATTTTGCTGATACATGTCTTCACAGAGACAGGCGGAATAACAAGTCGTTGCAGAGATTAATAAGACATAGAACGTATAATTAAGGAGACATCACGAGGTATTATGCATCCAAACGACATGCGCCCATTAGGGATATAAATAAATAATACAGGTTTAACTGACAATTCTCAATAAGCTTCGCAAGTGTCAGCCGACATCAGCGGCAGCAATTTCTGCTTCCCTCTGACAACAGAATACAAATGAGGTTGTGAACTGAAGAAGCAGCAGAAATACCTATGTATATGGTCCTGGATATGTCTGAGTATTAGATTATGATATTTCCATAAAGGGTTAAAAAACTTACTGACCATTAAATTGAGCTATGAATACTTTTCAATGTCACAGATTGGTATCGTAGAGTGCTCAATTCTGACAAGGTCAAAAAAAAAAAGTGGAAAAAAATTGTAAGTTATTTGTAGGGCGCATACACATTATATAAATTAACCTGCTCACCCCCAATTTTGAGTCCGAACTATGTCCACACCACCCATTAACTGCAAACATCTTGGCGGTCCACTTATTTCTCTGCAAAGACCTTATAAACCATCATTACACACCATGCGGCTGTCACAAAAAACATTGTTTACAGTTACAGTGGGAAAAGTAAGTATTTAATACATTGACGATTTTGCAAGTTTTCCCACCTACAAAGAATGGAGAGGTCTGTAATTTTTATTCACTGTGAGAGACCGAATATAAAAATAAAAACCAGAAAATCACATTGTATGATTTTTAAATAATTAAATTTCATCTTATTGCATGAAATAAGTGTTTGATCACCTTCCAACCAGCAAGAATTCTGGCTCTCACAGACCTGATGGTTTTTCTGTAAGAAGTCCTCTTGCTCTGCACTCATCACCTGTATTAACTGCACCTGTTTGAACTTGTTATCTGTATAAAAGACACCTGTCCACACACACAATCAATCACACTCCAACCTCTCTACTATGGCCAAAACCAAGCAGCTGTCTAAGGACAAAATTGTTGACTTGCACAAGGCTGGGATGGGCTACAGGACAGTAGGAAAGCAGCTTGGTGAGAAGGCAACAGCTGTTAATACAATTGTTAGAAAATGGAAGAAACACAAATTAACTGTCAATCATCGGTCTAGAGCTTCTGAGAAAGGTCAGGAATCAGCCCAGAGCTACATTGGAGGGCCTGGTCAATGACCTGAAGAGAGCTGGGACCAAACATTACATTTAGTAACACACTATGTTGACATGGATTCAAATCTTGCAGGGGTTGCAATGTCCCCCTGCTCATGTCAGCACATCTCCAAGCCTGTTTGAAGTTCGCCAATGACCATCTTAATGAACCAGAGGAGGCATTGCAGAAAGTCATGTGGTCAGAAGAGACTAAAATAAACTTTTTGATATGGACTCCACTTGCCGTGTTTGGAGGAAGAAGGGTGAGTACAACCCCAAGAACACCATTCCAACAATGAAGCATGGTGGGGGAAAACATCTTACTTTGGTGATGCTTTCTGCAAAGGGTACATAATGAATGCACTGTATTGAAGGGAGGATGGATGAGGTCATGTACTACAAGATTCTGCCCAGAAACCTCCTTCCCTCAGTAAGAGCATTGAAGATGGGTCGTGGCTGGGTCTTCCAGTATGACAATGACCCAAAATACATACTAAGGGCAACTAATGAGTGGCTCCATAAGAAGCATTTCAAGGTCCTGGAGTGGCCTCGACAGTCTTTAGACCTGAACCCAATGGAAGGAGCTGAAACTCAATGTTGCCCAGTGATTCTCTTCTCTTCTTTTGAGCAACATCATAGCTGTGCAGACTGTCCATAAGTGGCTTTTACCATGTAAACCTGCAGAGCATCAGAAATGGCCCCATAGACTTTCATTGTAAAAGAGAGTTCTGGCTCACACATAGAGTGAGTTGGCTGGTTAAAATTGCGATGACGTTTCTCAGAAAAGGAGAAGAACAGCGCTGGATACCGGAGATAGCAGCGGTAGGTGAGTATATTAATACAGTTATACTACACTACATACACACATTTAATGAATAAAAAACTTCTTTAATCAAATACTAATCGATTTTAACAGGGCACTTTACAGCCCAAATAATTGGGATTGGATGTAGGGGGGGACTACCACCAGCTTACTTAGTAATACTTTTCCATTTTTGTTTTTAGCTTTTAGATAAGTAAATAAAGTAAGTAGATAGATAGATAGATAGACAGTTAGATAGATAGATAGATAGATATATGATAGATAGATAGATAGATAGATAGATAGATAGATAGATAGATAGATAGATAGATAGATAGATAAAAGCTCTATTATTTAGGATCCAAATGAGTTTTGCACATCAGTAATTGTATAATAAAGATGACTAATTGCCTTATGTCACATATTGCATCTTTAAATCCTCACATATGTTCTCTACAAGCTATTATCAAAGAATATGAAGGAAAACAAGGCTGAAGATTTACTGACAAATAAAGTATTACTTACATCAAGCCAGCCTTAAATTAACGTTTTCCATGCACTCAGCGATACTTTACTGCCATACACAACCATCTACAGTAAGTAATGCAGTCCTAGTGCAGCCCAGCGCGACCCTCCAAACTTAAAAGCTTTAAATCAATACCGTTTGGCACACAATACAATTGCCTCCAAAGATCAGAATAAAAGTAACGCAGCTGTTTGGTAATCTCAGTGTTATCATAGGTGAACGGTTTTTATAAATTAGAATTCTAATGAAATTGCTTGCAACATTTAACAAACAATTCCAACATATTTCTCCTATTAGTGAATCTAATTATGTGAGTTTACTTCTTCCTGCTGATTCCCTAATGTGGCGGATACCTTGGAAATTATGCTAATACAACAGTTTTACATTTATATTAAATAATAAAAACTTTTAGATATTTAAGTGAATTTCCATTGTGCCAGGCAAAAATTAAAGTGGTAGTTCATTTTTGTCACTGCAGACTTGTGAATCCTCGCATCGCGTGCACTGCACACTGTGAGGAGTCTCCACTGCTGGTGTCAGGAGTGGGAGATGATTTGCATACTCCTGCCCACATTCTGACTAGACGTGACAGTGAGCGAAGCCATGCCCATCTAGTCTGCAAGTGACCGCATGTATACAAATTACATATTTGTGGTCACTGGCCTGATGCTCCTGTCACCGGAGAATCCTCAAAGATGCAGAATGTATGATGTGAAGATTCACAAGTCTACAGACACAGAAAGTGTGACAACTAGTGATGAGCGAGTGTACTCGTTGCTCGGGTTTTCCTGAGCACGCTCAGTTGATCTCCGAGTATTTGTTATTGCTCGGAGATATAGTTTTCATCACCTCAGTTGCATGATTTACGGCTTCCAGATACACTGACTACATGTGATGAATACCTGTTTGTTAGGGAATTCCCACATGTATTCAGTGTATCTGGAAGCCGTAAATCTTGCAACTGAGGTGATGAAAACTATATCTCCGAGCAATAACAAATACGGAGATCACCCGAGCGTGCTCGGGAAAACCCAAGCAACGAGTACACTCGCTCATCACTAGTGACAACCACTCTAAGGCAGGGTGCAGAAGTAAGAGCAAGATACCACAATGGTAAAATGGTGCTAAAGCCCCTGTGTCATAAAAAGTGACCAAATAGTATTTAAATACAGAGATTGGGCAACAAATTGTGTCTTTGCTCCAGATGTAAGGAAAGCCAAGCTACAACTTTAAGACAAGTATCAGAGCTGTATTTATCTATAGCAGCAGTACACCTGTGGAAGTGCCTATAGACAGTACTGTATAGGTCACCCTAGGTAGATACTTCCTATTTGAACCCAGTGGATATGAGTGCTCTAAACTGTGCATATCCATATGCAAATTCTATGTATTATTATGGTAAATGGCTCTGGCGCTGAGCCCACATCTCTTCCAGCACATGTCAGCTGTTTTGAACAGCTGACATGTGCCTCTAACAGCCACGTGTGGAATCGCGATCCACCCTCGGCTGTTAACTAGTGAAACATTGCTGTCAATCTCTGACAGCTGCATTTAACACAGACTTTTGGCAAGCTCACCGGAAATCCCACTCATTGGTGACACTGTCATGTGATCCCGGGTCACCGATTGGTTGGCATGACAACCAGAGATCTCCAGCAGACCTCTATGGTTGTCACTGCCAGATTGCTCACAGCAAGTGAGCATTTCTGCTACATAGAGGTGATCTGATAATCGCCTGTAGGTAGCAGAGCCGATCGGATTATGGCAGCTTCTAGTCTCCCATGTAGACCATTGAAGTCAAAAGTAAAAAAAAATATTTTTAAAAAAATAAATAAATAAAGGTTCAATTAACCCCCCCTTTAGCCCCATTCAAAATAAAACAATTTAAAAAAATCAAACATACACATATTTGACATTGCCGCGTTCAGAATCGCCCAATATATCAAGATAAAAAATGAATTAACCCGATCGCTAAATGGCATGACAAGAAAAAAAAGTAAAAACGCCAGAATTATGTTTTTTTGGTCTCCACAACATTGCATTAAAATGCAATACTGGGCGATCAAAAGATTGCATATGCACCAAAATGATAACACTAAAAACATCAGCTCGGCGCACATAAATAAGTCCTCACCCGAACCAAGATCAAGAAAAATGGAGACGCTATGCGTATCGGAAAATGGCGTAATTTTCTCTTTTTCTAACAAATTTTGGAATTGTTTTTCACCACTTAAATAAAAAAGAACCTACACATGTTTGGTGTCTATGAACTCGTAATGACCTCAAGATTCATAATGGCAGGTCAGTTTTTAGCATTTAGTGAACATGGTAAAAACAAAAACAAACAACTGTGGGATTGCACTTTTTTTGCAATTTCACCACACTTGGAATTTTTTTCCCATTTTCCAGTACACGATGGTGTCGTTCAAAAGTACAACTCATCTGGCAAAAAGCAGGCACTCATATGGCTATTTTGACCAAAAAATAAAAAAAAAATTATGGCTCTGGAAAGAAGGGGAGCAAAAAATTAAAATGCAACATGAAAAATACCTCTGGTTGTTAAGGGGTTAAAATATTAATATGTTTTTGCACATTTGATTAGCCAATTCAAAATGAAATGTGGGATTAATGTTAGCTGGCCTGTATACAAAGATTGGTGATCAGTTTCTACACTGTTGCTCGGTTAAAGGGGATTTCAGGTAGAAATCTAACATGATAAATGATGCTTCCCTCTTGCCAAAGTTGATAAGATAACTTGTTCTGTCTACACCCTGCAATGTGTTCTCCCTTCTTTCTCTGTATATATTTTCAGTCACTGTAAATTGACCAACGGTCAGGCCCCCATGATATCACCGATCACAGCACACGGCAAAGCTGCTGGCTAAGCCTTTCAAAGCACAGACAGGACATCTCTGTACTCTGTGCTTGGGGGTAACTGGGGGTCACATCTCCACCACATGTGACAGCACAGGAACAGCAGAATTTTAACAGCAAGTAAATTATGAAGTTTCTTAAATTGTGATAGATTTTACAAGGCTTTGTTCAAGGAAAACCTCTTTAATTACTACTTTCCAATCTTGGATGTTATAACCAAAGGGATGCCTGGGGAAGAGAAGAGCGAGGCCATTGAATCATATACCTCACATGCAGATAGGCTGGAAAGTGCAAGTGGGAGGAAGCTCTTTGTGATGTTGAAGTAGACAACTGTGCAACCCCTTTAAAATTTTGGAGAGTGACTTACAGGGCAAGAACCTATAGATGGTAGTTAGATGATTTTTTTTACCCTTCCTAAATACTATTTTTTATTTCTGATCTTATAAAGATAGTTATCTGGGTATAATTTTGGACCATATATATATTAATATATTTTCTTCTTCCTGAAAAGCTAAATACAAGTATTAGATGATAATTAGGAGAAATTCTTTTTGCATAGAATATAATAAGATCACACAATGTGGGTTATGCGGCATGATTTTTCTCATTGATGGCTGTCATTTAGGAACAGTCCTGGAAAATGTGTCATTGCAGCGTTATCTCCTCAGGAATGGAGAAAATCATTTAGAAATAAGTTCTGTCTTGTATAAATGAATAATAACAAGTCGAGGTGAAGGCATCTTTATCTTACAATCATTTATTAGAATGCTGTAACATTCATAAAATATGCCGTCTGTAATCGGCTTCATCTAGGACATGGAATGTCCTATTTAACGATGGCAGAGATTGGCGCTGAGCTCAGCACAATGGTAACATGGTGATACTGCATCTGAAGTTATGCAGAAAAAGTTCAAGCAGATTTATTATGTTCTTGTGAATGGTGGTAAATGACTATGATGAATTGATATATAGATATAAAGTTATATGTCGGTACTAGACAAGAATAAAGGTACGGTATAAAGACAAGCCTTAGTATGGCAATATGTAACTTTTTATTTAAACTATGTTTTAATGCTATCCAAGACTGTAAAAATTTGGGACAATATGAAGAAATCGAATGTTAAACATCTATAGTTTTGAGTGGATGTTGGTATTTTCACCCTGCTCCCCACCAACATACCCACCAGGAGAGATGGTGGAAGCCAACTGCCTCCTGCTATGGAATGAGTGGAGAAGCGATTGCAAATATCAATCCTCACAAGGTAGCATTGATTGAGGACAGAGATCTTTCAAAAGGTTGGGATACTAGAAGAGAGATCTCCACCTAGTAGTCATTTATTACACGTCTTATGGATATGCCGTAAATGGCTAAAACACGCTTCTCTCAATGAATAAGCTAGAAGCAGGCTTCCACAGCCATAATCGAGAATGCTGTAGGATAGGAGTCAGAGTAAAACAGCAGAGTGGGCAGGAAGACCAAAGTCAAAATTATAGTGGGAACCAAGAGGTTACTAAACAATCAATTCAGTGCACCAAGGTGGTATAGGATTACATTTCTAGAATTCGCCCTTTTCTTACTTTCGACTCTGCAAAAACTCTTACTGTCTCACTTATTCATTCTCGTCTGGACTATTGTAAGTCTCTACTAATCGGCCTCCCTCTTACCAAACTCTCCCCGCTCCAATCTGGTCTAAATGCTGCTGCCAGGATCATAATCCTCACCAACCGTTACACCGATGCCTCTACGTTGTGCCAGTCATTACACTGGCTACCCATCCATTCCAGAATCCAGTGCAAAACTACTACCCTCATCCACAAAGCACTCCATGGCTCAGCACCACCCTACATCTCCTCTCTGGTCTCAGTCTACCACCCTACCCGTGCCCTCCGCTCCACTAATGACCTCAGGTTAGCATCCTCAATAATCAGAACCTCCCACTCCCGTCTCCAAGACTTTATACGTGCTGCGCCGATTCTTTGGAATGCACTACCTAGGTTAATGCAATTAATCCCCAATACCCACAGTTTTAAGTGTGCCCTAAAAACTCATTTGTTCAGACTGGCCTATCGCCTCAATGCATTAACCTAACGATCCCTGTGTGACCTATTTAAAAAAAAAACACATAATCAGGTTCCTCGCATCATGTTCTCATACACTTTATACAGTTAATAGCCCTCTGTGTCTGTACTGCTATATACTTAGGCAGTTAACTGGTTCATGCAGCTTTACATGAACACCTGAGCCTTACACTATGGCTGGTCTGAATAACTAAAGCAATTGTTACCATCCACCTCTCGTGTCTCCCCTTTTCCTCATAGTTTGTAAGTTTGCGAGCAGGGCCCTCATTCCTCTTGGTATCTATTTTGAACTGCATTTCTGTTATGCTGTAATGTCTATTGTCTGTACAAGTCCCCTCCATAATTTGTAAAGCGCTGCGGAATATTTTGGCGCTATATAAATAAAAATTATTATTATTATTATAACAGCGGGCACAGACTAACAGTCTATAGGAAGATATGTTGGTGCCAGGGTCCCCGATTGGCCACCAATCTTGGTATTGATCCATTGAACCACTTTGCAATGTGCCACAAACACTGGCATTAAATCCTGGTGAGTGACCAGGTCAATGTGCCAACCAGTTTCTCTAACTATGGAACCAAAAAATGCCAACACTTTTCAGAGACTGGAGCTAGCGCTGGAGTGAGCTTGTGCGAGTCTATGCCAAAACCATATAGGCAGATGTATATATTATTCAGATCCACACACTATTACAGTTAGATCCTATTAGACACTATAACAGGTTTGTAGGCATACTTGGACTGGCCCTCCAGGGGAACAGGTGAATCCCCCAGTGCGCTACTATACAGAAAGTGCCCGATATTCCTCTATATGAACAAATGGTGGCAAAAAAAACTTGATTCATCATGTACAGACAAGGGCAGTATCTCATCATTCATTTAACAAACCACTCTGTTTATTATTACATAGCATCAGAGGTAAATTTGAGAATGACGGTAATGTAATATTTACATGGAGCAGAACAGTGGCCCTCAGAGTTAGTATTACAGGTGGGCCCTGGGCACACCTGGCCGACGCCGACACTGGTTATAAGCATTTTACAGTTTTAGCACATACAGCATATTTTTTGGCATCCTTGCACTTGTGTGATGATGAGTATATAAATATCAAACAAAAGTAATCAATGAGTCACTCCAAGAAGGGATCATGACGACTGTACTGAATTAATGCCGAAAGTATATTGTAACTGCTGAATGATTTATTATACAACGAATAATACAATAATTTGCTGAAATCAGCAACCCAATGACCTATTGAATTAAAGACTTTTGGTCGTCTCCCACTGCAGAGAACTGCGTTTGCGTGGCTCTCTTCTCTGGATAATAAAGGAAATTTCCATTCTGTGGCACTCACCACAATACAGAACATCACTATAGAGTTTGCTGCTTCGTGACTGGTCTCTGATAAGCTGAACTGCAAGAAGCTCAGATTATTCCATTTAAAAAAAAATGCCCCAGTCAGCGCAATAAATTATATTCTACTGATCGATCTCCTATTGTAATATCACAACTCTACACGAAAGCAGAATTTGCAACTTTATAGTTATCCATACAAAAGCTTTGTTGGCCGCATTCTAATTCTATGCATTATTCAATGGAACAAAATGTTATATAATGATCTGAAAATAATATTGTATTTTCATATGAGTAAAATGATTAAAACAAAACATAGGGTTTTTAAAAATTCGCATTTATAATGACAGTCATGGACAATCTCAGGTCTCAAGCCTCCACAATTATCTACAACAATGTTAGTAAACCATTGTAATTCTCCCGAGGTTTGTGATATATGGGTGTCCTCCACTAATAATTTCTTAATTATTAGTAGAAAATGATTCTTCTAAACTCGACCACCCCTTTAAGGACTTTTTTTTATACAGTCTAATGGTAGGTTTGTAATACTTTCTACTAGTTTGTGTACTTTTATTCTGTGTTTCAAGATATGATTGTCAAAATTACTAGCTGTCACAGATGAAAAACCTCAGAACAATCTCCGGTAATTGCATTTTACTCTGTTTACTTTGTTTCCAACTTTCTTTTTGTTTTGTGTTTGTTGATTTGGAAAAAAAAAATATCAAGTATAAAAGCCTTTCTGTAAAGTTAATCTAACTGTTCAATGGTGGACCTTTCAGCTTGTTAGATTTAGAAAAAGGATTTTCTGTGTAAGAGGATCTGACAGTTCTCCTGACAGGTCTTTTTAGCAAATACTTATATTTCCCAAGCAATAAGGGCGCATTCTGACATCCGTACAAATCGGTTCTAGATCGGACCACAAAGAACGGACTAGCCATATATTTCGATGAAGCTGTCATGCCCGCATAAGGAAACCCGCGGCCAGTCTGGGTGGTGAGATCCAATCTCGGACCGATTTGCATAGACGTCTGAATGCACCCTAACATGGCGAGCATTCTTCCTTAGTATTCTACATTATTTCATGCCTCTGTTATTCCTCTTAGAAATAGTAAAATATTGCACTTTGACGCTGTCCAACCAATGCCATTTGTTTGGAGACACTTCACTTTGACATGCATGTTGGAGTCTGAACACTTGTTTCTCCTCTGATATGAGATCTAAAATGCTTTATTTATGAGAATGCCACCGGCAGACCCTTACATAAGAAGTAAAGCAGATGTACACATGTGCGGCCACTACTTCATTTCAACAGTGCATCTCAGAATCCTGATCTCAGGATCGGTGTTGTGGAGCCGGGAGAAAAACCCTGGTAATCCGCATGCTGACACTTATTCTCACTATTGATAAAAAACCTTTTAGGAAAAATCTATCAAATATCATATACATGAACAACATACAGTACAATGTTACAAGAATATTAATAAAAACAACAAAAGAATAAAGTTAGACATCTGTCCTGGCTGTCCCGGGCTCCGCTCCCTTCTCCTAAGTCCGCTGCCCTCTGTTGTGCTCCATGTCGGGTTTTGCAGGTTGCCTGACGTGGATAACGGACATCATCTCCCTACACCTATTTAAGGCCCAGTGATACACACATATGTGTCCTGGGATTTTGACTCAAGTATTCCTTGTTTGATATGCTCCATTGTCTGTGTGTTTCATAACACAACCATCCCAGCGGGGTTACCTTCCAGCTGTCCATCTGCTCCTGATTTAACAGTTAGTCCTTGTCCCCCTGATTTCCACGTGTCCTCTGGAAGCTGCACTAACACCTGGAGTCCATGTGCCCACCCAGATAAGAGGCTTAGGTGAGCTCTTACAAATGACATATACTTACAAAGGTCTATGAAGGCAGTCCTGCAAATCAATCAATCAATCAATCAATCAATCAATCAATCAATCAATCATCTATCTGGGGCAACATGGTGGCTCAGTGGTTAGTACTGCAGCTATCATCTATCTGGGGAAGCTATCATCTATCAGTGGTTAGCATTAGTGCTCTGCAGCGCTGGAGTCCTGGGTTCAAATCCCACCAAGGACAACATCTGTAAGGAGTTTCTATGTTCTCCCTGTGTTTGAGTGGGTTTCCTCCGGGTAATCCGGTTTCCTCCCACATTCCAAAGACTTGATGATAAGGAATTTAGATTGTGAGCCCCATCAGGGACAGCGATGATAATGTGTGCAAACTGTAAAACGCTGCGGAATATGTTGGCGCTATATAAATAAAGAGATTATTTATTATTTATTTATTTATCTATTCCATATCTATCTCCTATCTATCTATCTAACCAAACAATACGTTGCCTAGCTAACAATAATATTAATAAGGAATACTAATAATTTCACATACTTTTGTAGAAGTGTCTGGAAGATTTTAACTATATTTTTGAAGTCCAATTGCCAAATTCATGTGTATAATGGATGAAGGGTAGTAGTAACTAAATATTTTTAGTCCTCAGGTGAATTTTTCTGTTGACAATAAAAAATGGAGCTACATCTAAAATACTTTTCTGTAAACTTCCTTTTCTCCCATCCAGAGGACAAAAAAAATTGCTTATAAGTAAAAGAAAGGTGTCTGAGAACAACACCGGCATCCGAATCAAGTGTATTTAAAAAAGAAATTTGTCCCTGGAAAAGTAGGGCACATATCGATTCCTTTAATTGAAAAGGCTCCTGGGAGGGAGAGACTTTTATCTCAGTACTTTATCTAAATTTAGAAATTCAAAGCGATGAATAAGTTAATAGTTCTACTTAAAAAGGCATAATATTAGAGTTAATTTACAGAATAAAACAAAGGCTGCGCTTGGAATTCCTAGGAGTAATTGTGATTGAACGGCTGCATAACATGCCAGATACTGTATGATTTCTTCCACTGAATCCCTTTCCATATTTATTTTTTTACAGGACATCATTTGTAGATCCATCCTCTTTGACTCTGTTCACACTGGCATTGTGGCTTCAGACGTAATGAAGGACAGAATTGCTGCTTGTATCAAATGTGATTGAAATCTTCATGAAAGCTCGAATGGAAACTCGCAACTCAGATGTGATCAGAGTCTTAGCCAAGTAAACAAATCCTAAAATTAAAGGATATGAACAACTTTTGCACCACTTTTCTACTTAAATGCATGCATATTTGTCTAAAAAGGTTTTACTATTAACTTCCATTGCCTTTATGCAGGTGTATAACTACAACAGGTGCATGGGTTGCCATCACACTGGAGTCCTAGAGCCTGAAGGGACCTAAAGGGTTCCTTTGGCTCACAAGGGAAGAATAATACTATTATAGACTTGTGATAGTTGGGTGCCCTAGTGGAGATTTCGCATTGAGGCTCGCAAGCTTCAGTGTTAGGGTACCGTCACACTATACGATTTACCAACGATCACGACCAGCGATACGACCTGGCAAGTGATCGTTGGTAAGTCGTAGTGTGGTCGCTGGAGAGCTGTCACACAGACAGCTCTCCAGCGACCAACGATGCCGAGGTCCCCGGGTAACCAGGGTAAACATCGGGTTACTAAGCGCAGGACCGCGCTTAGTAACCCGATGTTTACCCTGGTTACCAGCGTAAAAAAAACCAAACACTACATACTTACATTCCGGTCTCTGTCCCTTGCCGTCTGCTTCCCGCACTCGCTGACTGCCGGCCGTAAAGTGAAAGCACAGCACAGCGGTGACGTCACCGCTGTGCTCTGCTTTCACTTTACGGCCGCCAGTCAGTGAGTGCGGGAAGCAGACGGCAAGGGACCTGACGGACACCGGAATGTAAGTATGTACTGTTTGTTTTTTTTTACATTTACGCTGGTAACCAGGGTAAACATCGGGTTACTAAGCGCGGTCCTGCGCTTAGTAACCCGATGTTTACCCTGGTTACAAGCGAACGCATCGCTAGATCCGTGTCACACACACCGATCTAGCGATGACAGCGGGAGATCCAGCAACGAAAGAATGTTCCAAACGATCTGCTACGACGTGCGATTCTCAGCAGGATCCCTGATCGTATGGATATCGCTGGAACGTCACGAATCGTACCGTCGTAGCGACAAAAGTGCCACTGTGTGACGGTACCCTAACTCCTTTGCCTCTATAAACTCAAGGTATACAGATTGCAGTTACCGGTTTGTGTCTCGTATTTCTCCTCTCCTGAACAAACTCCTAAACTGATTATGACTAGATATAAGTAAATCAATTCATAACAAATATGTCATTCACGGAAATCCAGAAAAATTGCAACTTGCCAGCCACCATTAAGCTAGATTCTTTGCAGAGAAAGAAAGTGGTTAAAAAATAGCAAATTATTATACTGACATGTCCTAGGTGTGCCCCTCACCTGTCCTGCCATTGTAACTACACACATGGACATCCACGCGTTCAAGGCCCTTGGACTTATACTGTTTTCATCTTTCATGTTCTTTCCAAGAGGGCATCGGGAACAATGTCAGAACATCATGATGCTTAGTTAACTGTGAAGAACACAGACGTAAGTCCAAAGACAAGAAGAGTGGAAGGCCAAAGATGAGTAGAGTGCAAGACTAAAAATAAGAGGACTAAAGATAAGAGCAAGAAAATGACCAGGTGAGTAGATGCAGCAGTATGGCCAGTGGGAGGAAAGTTTGGACTAGCAAGTATAGTCTTTTAATATTTTTTTAAACCCTTCCCAGCTGTCCATTAATTACACTTTGAGTCCCAAACTCTAGTCCTCACGAACCCCACAGGTCATATTTTCAGGATTTCTATAGTGTTGCACAAGTGAGAGAATTCCTGAGGCCTTGCTGATACTTCCACCACCTGTGCAATACTAAGGAACTCCTGAGAACATGACCTGTGGGGTCCGTGAGGACTGGAGTTTGGGAAACACTGCTCTAGACTAATCGGACAAGCGGGTCACCAGTGGCTTCTGCCACTGCCCCAGATTGAAGGTCTCTGCCTACATTGCCATATTGGCAGAGATCTGTCAGTCACTGTCAGCCAGTGGGGAGAAGTCACCATGAACCCGCCTATCTGACCAGTCTGCAGTGTGGCACAGGCCTCCGCAACTATTAAAGTATAGTTTTCTCTGAAATGCCGCAGCGATTCAGAGTCTGATATCACACAGCCAATGCCTGAAAAATCAGATGTCATGTTCACTTTAATCTTGACTACAATACTCCAAAGTTATTAAGAAGCACTTTCCTTCCAAATCTGGAGAAGTTTTGTCTGAATATCAATATGTAGATTTGTACTATAATTTGCACCAATTTCTTGAAAAAGTGATTGAGTTTCCTCCCACGGCTCATTTACTTTTTCAACACTTTTTCAAAACTCAGTGAACAGTAAGAAGTCAGCAGCACTGGAAACAATAAAACAGAACACGCGTGGTAAGAAAACAGAAAGGTGGGAAAAGTCGATTATTATAGTAAGAATATGTTTTGCAATGTAATGCAATGTTTTCACCTACTGTATCCTCACCCATCCCTTGTAGATTGGGAGCCCTCGCGGGCAGGGTCCTCTCTCCTTATGTACCAGTTGTGATTTGCATTGATTAAGATTATTGTACTTTTTTTTATGTAAAGCGCCATGGAATAAATGGCGCTATAATAATAAATAATAACAATAATTTAATGCTCTTGGATGCAATGAAGAGATGTAAAACTGTTGATAATTTCCCTCCATGGTTTTTGTGTAGAACGTTTAGTAAAACCTACAACAGAATTTGAAAGACCCTGTCTAGTTTGTGTGTAGGTAAGCTATGCTAATAGTTTTGGTTGTGGGTGCAAGGTGTCACAATATAAAGGCTCCCAAAATCATTTATAGCTTCTTCTACTCAGTTTTCCTGTAAAGCCATCGGAAGGAAGTCACAACGCCACTGGCCTCCACTTCATTGCATTGATGCCAATGTCCTCCGAAGCACCTACGAAAAGGCAGCTAACCCCGCACAACTCTAATTACAGACGTGTAAAAAACATCAAATCATTTGGGCTTTAGCTTATTCCAAGCTGCTCTGAAACCTAATAAATATGTCACACTTGATGCCATTTATAATTTACATGACGAGATGCAATATATATGAATTGTACTCCATCCATAGAGACCAATTACTTTGTGAAATGATTATTACCGTATGCTCATCTGTTTGCCATATGGGTTGATATGTCTGTTGTAATATCTGATACATTATTTCCTATTTTAGCAAACTCACCAATAATAAGAAATATGGACAAACATGGGGGGAAGAGTGGAGGAGAATGATAAGGATGCACTAATGTTACACCAGTGCCGCCATGGCTTCATGATTACCAGCATAAATTGAACAGTGTTTAACGACTGAGCCGCCTGTGATTACTGAATCTGTAATTATATGTATACACCACTGTATATTCCCATGAGGACCTAAAGACTTATTGCCAAGTCATTAGTATTTAGCCACACTTTTATAAACGTTGCGCTCACAGGTCAACCCATAAAATTGATAATTAGTTCTTTGCAAAGTTAATATAGAAAGGGCAATAGCGAAGACCCGCTCATGTCCTATGAGGTATACTGAAGATTAATCCTTAATCATTTAATTGAAGAGCTGGTGAGGGAATCTGGGTAATCGCTGAAAAAGCAACAACCAACTTCCACGAGGAATCATGGTAAAATAATGCAAGAAAGAGAGGAGAGGGAAGAACTGAAATGACTGTTGTGATCTTCACTGAGTATAAACAGACTGGTAAAAGTTAGAGATTTTGATGCCATCTGATATTATAGTGCCAATATATGACCCATGAACAGTGTTTACAAAGAGTGCACTTTTAGGCTAGGGCTCCACTTTTTTACTATTAGCAAAATAATTGTGAGTTTTGACTGGTTTCACACGTTTGACATTCACACATTCATGACCAACCATGTTCTAACCTGTCAAGGATCTTACCACCCAAACTCAACAGTCTTAGGACTCATTCAGATGTTTGTGCAAATAGATCTGAGATCAGACCACAATTCACGGACTCCTGACCCCAGTGAGACAGCCTCATAGAAATACACGAAGCCGTCACACTCAAGTTGGGAAACCTGTGACCAGTTCTTGCATTAGTGGTCTGATCACGGACCGATGTGCACATATGTCTGAATGTACATACATGATGCTGTTCAGTTTGGGTCAAGAGACCCATGGATGGTTTGGACCTTCTGGTTTGGCAATCTTTATTTGGACCGTGAATGTTGAATGTGTGAAACTGGCCTTACTGTGACCATCAATGTTTCTCCTTTTGTAAAAAGTTATGAGTGATTCCTGACAATCACAATATGCTTAGGTCACATCTTTGATCTTGCATTGATCCATTAAGGTGTTTATGCCAAAATTTTGCCATAAGACATCTAAAAAGGTTTCAGAATTCTGGCACATCACAAAGTTGCTAAAAAAATATAGTGACTTTTGGCCAGCTCAGCCAAAATGGGTAAAGCTGGGTGGGACCGGGGCATGGCAAAACTAATTCATGAACAATTGTGGTATATCTTTCACCAGACTGGAGAAAGATGTTTAGCAAGACTCACCACTTGCAACACTGAACGATATCGCTAGCAATCCGTGATGTTGCACTGTCCTGGTTAGCGATATCGTTCAGTTTGACACGCAGCAGCGATCAGGATCTTGCTGTGATGTCGTTGGTCGCTGCAGAAAGTCCAGCACTTTATTTCATCGCTGGACTCCCTGCAGACATCGCTGAATCGGTGTGTGTGACGTCGATTCAGCAATGTCTTCACTGGTAACCAGGGTAAACATCGGGTTACTAAGCACAGGGCCGCGCTTAGTAACCCGATGTTTACCCTGGTTACCATCGTAAAAGTTAAAAAAACAAACACTACATACTTAGCTTCCGCTGTCTGTCCCCGGCCCTGTGCTTTCCTGCACTGGCTGTGAGCGCCGGCCAGCTGGAAAGCAGAGCACAGCGGTGACATCACCGCTCTGCTTCCTGGCCGCTGTGCTCACAGTCAGTGCAGGAAAGCACAGCGCCGGGGACAGACAGCGGAAGGTAAGTATGTAGTGTTTGTTTTTTTTACTTTTACGATGGTAACCAGGGTAAACATCGGGTTACTAAGCGCTTAGTAACCCGATGTTTACCCTGGTTACCGGCATCGTTGGTCACTGGAGAGCTGTCTGTGTGACAGATCTCCAGCGACCAAACAGCGACGCTGCAGCGATCGACATCGTTGTCGGTATCGCTGCAGCGTCGCTTACTGTGACGGTACCTTTAGTGGAGTCTGCCTTTTACTCCACCATACCCTTCATTAAGACTTGTAAACACAAAGCCAGTCTTAATGAATGGGGGCCTAGGTGTGAAGCAGGAACGGTGATGTGTCACTAAATCACCATACACTAACCACGTTCTTCCCATGGCAAACACTATGGTAGCTAGAAGTCAAAACGCAAAAAATTGTATCTTCATACCACTTTCTCAATTCTTCTTGCTTCAACCATCACATAGTTTACATTAGTATGCTAAAGGAGGAGTATAGGATTAGATGAACAGCTATTTGCTGGTGGAAACACTTTTCCACCTGTCCATAGGTGCGAACATCGTAGTTCAGCTCTATTGAAATAAATCAGGCTGAACTCTGATGCTAGGTGTAAGCTTTGGACTCATGTGGCACTGTGAATGCTGCAATGTCTTTCTAGTCAAATGCAACCTCTTTATTGTGCACCCAACATTGGTGAACATATATACTGTATTATAGAAGCTTTCATACACCTATTTCTAGGTTTCATATTCATTTCTAGGTTTCTTATTCATGCTTAATCTTAATGCAACCAATTCCCATTAGACATGACCATCTGTCCACAGAGAAGTTATCTGGTACCCACATAGATCCAGCAATATACTCACAAAATGATATATCACACGGTTATAACACTAATCTACCTGTGAACCTCAGCACCAATATGATGATGGAGAACCATAATTTAGATGCAATATGTGAATATTTTATTTTGATCTAACGAGAAAAGGTCCAACGGTTCGATCGACAATGGTCTTTATCAAGGACATTTGCATTTAGAGCAGTTGGGCATGAGGTAACATAGTAACATAGTAACATAGTTAGTAAGGCCGAAAAAAGACATTTGTCCATCCAGTTCAGCCTATATTCCATCATAATAAATACCCAGATCTACGTCCTTCTACAGAACCTAATAATTGTATGATACAATATTGTTCTGCTCCAGGAAGACATCCAGGCCTCTCTTGAACCCCTCGACTGAGTTCGCCATCACCACTTCCTCAGGCAAGCAATTCCAGATTCTCACTGCCCTAACAGTAAAGAATCCTCTTCTATGTTGGTGGAAAAACCTTCTCTCCTCCAGACGCAAAGAATGCCCCCTTCTGCCCGTCACCTTCCTTGGTATAAACAGATCCTCAGCGAGATATTTGTATTGTCCCCTTATATACTTATACATGGTTATTAGATCGCCCCTCAGTCGTCTTTTTTCTAGACTAAATAATCCTAATTTCGCTAATCTATCTGGGTATTGTAGTTCTCATATCCCCTTTATTAATTTTGTTGCCCTCCTTTGTACTCTCTCTAGTTCCATTATATCCTTCCTGAGCACCGGTGCCCAAAACTGGACACAGTACTCCATGTGTGGTCTAACTAGGGATTTGTACAGAGGCAGTATAATGCTCTCATCATGTGTATCCAGACCTCTTTTAATGCACCCCATGATCCTGTTTGCCTTGGCAGCTGCTGCCTGGCACTGGCTGCTCCAGGTAAGTTTATCATTAACTAGGATCCCCAAGTCCTTCTCCCTGTCAGATTTACCCAGTGGTTTCCCGTTCAGTGTGTAATGGTGATATTGATTCCCTCTTCCCATGTGTATAACCTTACATTTATCATTGTTAAACCTCATCTGCCACCTTTCAGCCCAAGTTTCCAACTTATCCAGATCCATCTGTAGCAGAATACTATCTTCTCTTGTATTAACTGCTTTACATAGTTTTGTATCATCTGCAAATATCGATATTTTACTGTGTAAACCTTCTACCAGATCATTAATGAATATGTTGAAGAGAACAGGTCCCAATACTGACCCCTGCGGTACCCCACTGGTCACAGCGACCCAGTTAGAGACTATACCATTTATAACCACCCTCTGCTTTCTATCACTAAGCCAGTTACTAACCCATTTACACACATTTTCCCCCAGACCAAGCATTCTCATTTTGTGTACCAACCTCTTGTGCGGCACGGTATCAAACGCTTTGGAAAAATCGAGATATACCACGTCCAATGACTCACCGTGGTCCAGCCTATAGCTTACCTCTTCATAAAAACTGATTAGATTGGTTTGACAGGAGCGATTTCTCATAAACCCATGCTGATATGGAGTTAAACAGTTATTCTCATTGAGATAATCCAGAATAACATCCCTCAGAAACCCTTCAAATATTTTACCAACAATAGAGGTTAGACTTACTGGCCTATAATTTCCAGGTTCACTTTTAGAGCCCTTTTTGAATATTGGCACCACATTTGCTATGCGCCAGTCCTGCGGAACAGACCCTGTCGCTATAGAGTCCCTAAAAATAAGAAATAATGGTTTATCTATTACATTACTTAGTTCTCTTAGTACTCGTGGGTGTATGCCATCCGGACCCGGAGATTTATCTATTTTAATCTTATTTAGCCGGTTTCGCACCTCTTCTTGGGTTAGATTGGTGACCCTTAATATAGGGTTTTCATTGTTTCTTGGGATTTCACCTAGCATTTCATTTTCCACCGTGAATACCGTGGAGAAGAAGGTGTTTAATATGTTAGCTTTTTCCTCGTCATCTACAACCATTCTTTCCTCACTATTTTTTAAGGGGCCTACATTTTCAGTTTTTATTCTTTTACTATTGATATAGTTGAAGAACAGTTTGGGATTAGTTTTACTCTCCTTAGCAATGTGCTTCTCTGTTTCCTTTTTGGCAGCTTTAATTAGTTTTTTAGATAAAGTATTTTTCTCCCTATAGTTTTTTACAGCTTCAATGGTGCCATCCTGCTTTAGTAGTGCAAATGCTTTCTTTTTACTGTTAATTGCCTGTCTTACTTCTTTGTTTAGCCACATTGGGTTTTTCCTATTTCTAGTCCTTTTATTCCCACAAGGTATAAACCGCTTACACTGCCTATTTAGGATGTTCTTAAACATTTCCCATTTATTATCTGTATTCTCATTTCTGAGGATATTGTCCCAGTCTACCAGATTAAGGGCATCTCTAAGCTGTTCAAACTTTGCCTTCCTAAAGTTCAATGTTTTTGTGACTCCCTGACAAGTCCCCCTAGTGAAAGACAGGTGAAACTGCACAATATTGTGGTCGCTATTTCCTAAATGCCCAACCACCTGCAGATTTGTTATTCTGTCAGGTCTATTAGATAGTATTAGGTCTAAAAGTGCTGCTCCTCTGGTTGGATTCTGCACCAATTGTGAAAGATAATTTTTCTTGGTTATTAGCAGAAACCTGTTGCCTTTATGGGTTTCACAGGTTTCTGTTTCCCAGTTAATATCCGGGTAGTTAAAGTCCCCCATAACCAGGACCTCATTATGGGTTGCAGCTTCATCTATCTGCTTTAGAAGTAGACTTTCCATGGTTTCTGTTATATTTGGGGGTTTGTAACAGACCCCAATGAGAATTTTGTTACCATTTTTCCCTCCATGAATTTCAACCCATATGGACTCAACATCCTCATTCCCTTCGCTAATATCCTCCCTTAAAGTGGACTTTAGACAAGACTTTACATAGAGACAAACCCCTCCTCCTCTCCGATTTTTACGATCCTTTCTAAACAGACTGTAACCCTGTAAGTTAACTGCCCAGTCATAGCTTTCATCTAACCATGTCTCGGTTATTCCCACTATGTCAAAGTTACCTGTAGATATTTCTGCTTCTAGTTCTTCCATCTTGTTTGTCAGGCTTCTGGCGTTTGCGAGCATGCAGTTTAGAGGATTTTGTTTTGTTCCAATCTCCTCACTGTGGATTGTTTTAGAAATGTTCTTACCTCCCTTCTGAGTATGTTTTCCTGGGTCGTCTTTGTTCGAGTCTAATGTTTTTCTTCCCGTCCCCTCTTCTTCTAGTTTAACGCCCTCCTGATGAGTGTAGCGAGTCTTCTGGCGAATGTGTGTTTCCCAGGTTTGTTGAGGTGTAGTCCGTCTCTGGCGAGGAGTCCATCATACCAGTAATTCACACCGTGGTCCAGGAATCCAAATCCTTGTTGTCTGCACCATCGTCTTAGCCAGTTGTTTGCATCAAGGATCCTGTTCCATCTCCTGGTGCCATGCCCGTCTACTGGAAGGATAGAAGAAAAAACTACCTGTGCATCCAGTTCCTTTACTTTCTTCCCCAACTCTTCAAAGTCCTTGCAGATTGTCGGTAGGTCCTTCCTTGCCGTGTCATTGGTGCCAACATGTATCAGAAGAAATGGGTGGACGTCCTTGGAGCTGAAGAGCTTTGGTATCCTATCGGTCACATCCTTGATCATCGCACCTGGAAGGCAGCATACTTCTCTTGCAGTTATGTCCGGTCTGCAGATGGCTGCTTCGGTGCCTCTCAGTAGTGAGTCTCCCACCACCACCACTCTTCGTTGCTTCTTGGCTGTACTTTTTGCTGTCACTTGTTGCTGTGTGCCCTTTTCTTTTTTGCTTGCTGGTATTGCTTCATTCTTAGGTGTGCCATCTTCATCCTCTACAAAGATTTGATATCGGTTCTTCAGTTGTGTGGTTGGTGATTTCTCCATGGTCTTCTTGCTTCTTTTGGTCACATGCTTCCACTCATCTGCTTTTGGAGGTTCTCTGACACTTTTTGCACCTTCTGTGACCAGTAGAGATGCTTCTGTTCTGTCTAGAAAGTCTTCATTCTCTTTGATGAGTTTCAAAGTTGCTATTCTTTCTTCCAGACCCCGCACCTTTTCTTCTAAAAGGGCCACTAGTCTACACTTCTGACAGGTGAAATTGGATTCTTCTTCTGGTCGATCTGTGAACATGTAGCACATGCTGCAGCTCACCATGTAGGTTGTCACATCTGCCATGTTGCTCCTAGATCCTGCTGACTTGCTGTGTGTTTTCCTTCTTGTGTAATCTACTCAGCCAAGCTCTCTTGCAATAATGTCCTACAGGCAAAAATTCGCGCGCCGTAAGGCTCCCCAACGATCTTCTAGCTTAGGGAGACTTCGCTTCTCCCAGAAGGCACCTGGAATATGCAAATTAGCCTCCTGAAGCTTGAATCCCTGGTTTGGTGATGCTTTCGAAGCAGCTGGTCCCGGCTGTACCCAACGATCTTCTAGCTTAGGGAGACTTCGCTTCTCCCAGAAGGCACCTGGAATATGCAAATTAGCCTCCTGAAGCTTGAATCCCTGGTAGATGCGGCTGTGCACAGAAGACATTGCTAAATTGTATGATCTCGATTATCCCGCCTTGTGTTCAGATACAAATGCGATACCGCATGCCTAGTTTATTTGTATAGCATGGCACTCTTTACAATGAATGGGATCTTTTGCGGAAATAGTGGACAAGCCATCAAGTTGGCAGCTGCTACATCTGTATGTCTTGCCCAGTGATTTTGTAGATGCAATCAGAGAAAACTTGAGCTCACAAGTTACAATTAACTTTTAGCATCCAAAATTACTGCTCTTTGAACCCATCTAATATACTGTATATCCATACCAGCTTTGGAGAGAGTAAAATACCATAAAATGTTGCAGCAGTGTACAGAGATCTATTTACAGGTCATGGGAAAATACTATGAAAATTAGCTCTTAAAGTGAATCTGTCAGCAGATTTGTGCTATGCAATAGGGGGTAGGGGCTGAGACACTGATTTCAGTGATGTATGATTTATTAGGTTGTGTGTTGTTGTTTCAATATAATGAGTGTTTTATCAGCAATAATTTTTCACTGCTGGACTGGTGCCCACATGACTCCTGGTCCCCACATGACTCCTGGTCCAACCACACCCCCTCCTCTGATAAGCAGCTTACTGTCAATAGACAATGTACATAGAGAGCCTGGTGTGGGTGGGGTCAACTTTCTGATTTCTGTTACATCTAAAAACTCTGATACAACTTCTGCACCCAGTAAACTAAGTGATACATCATGTGAATCAGAACGTCTTCCTCTATAATATGCTGCTCTCAACTGACCTAGCAAATACCTGCTGACAGATTCCCTTTAAGAAGAAGGGAAGTTGTTTCATATCAAATAAAACAAATAATCTTCCAAAAAGAAGAGGGACCCATCTACCCTTAATCTGCTGCCTAAATATACTGTTCTTCCTTCTGATAGAGAGCTAGTTTTTATTAAATTTGCATATTATTTTCTATGAAATGTCCCAAATTCTTACACCAAGCTTGGAATTGCAAAAGTAGCTGCTCAGACCTTTATCCACTCCCAGGTCCTGTAGACACTGAACTCTCACAATCCTCTAATTCCCTTAGTTAGCCGGGGGGCAATGAAGGGATTGCGGTAGCTATACTCTATATACAATAAAAATAATGGAAGCCGCCTCATATTAAGGGAGACACAATATATTGCTGAGCCCTTTTGATATCAGACCAATACAGCTGGAATAGAGCAAGAACCTTTCACCACTCGCATGAGATTAAAGCTGTATTTCTGTCTAAACTGTTCTCATGTGGCGACAGGCACCTTGATCTTTTCATCCTCTTGAACCTTTTGTGGCAGAAGCAACAGCAATAATAAAGGATGCTGAAAGGTGATCATGGTTAGACTTTCCTTCTATGTAATAAAAGCCTAATAACTCTTGGAGTATACAGAAATAACTAGATACCGATAGGTGTAAAGCTGGAAAGATCAAAATGGCATAAACACAATAGACAACATCAAATAGCAAAATAAGCCAAGCAAAGGTAGAAGAAGAGCCAGGCGTAATATAATAATCACAATATGTCATAGCGGTTCTAATGAGTTAGGGAGAGAACAATAGAATATATTTTTGCGGTGGGACTATTTCCAAATTAATGGAGGACCCCGGACTACCCTCTGCCTTGTATTTTCATATTTTTATTTCTTGTACAAGGACAGAGCAACGAAACTACAAATCCAAGACCAAAGAATTTTGGGGACTCCTTGCATTCACTTTCCCAGTAGAATCCTGCCATTATGTTCAATCCTCTTCATGAGAAAGGGGCTTGTTTTTCACTGTATTTACAGGGTTTATGAGGTTTTACAAGCTACTGCATATCAGACATTTGTGTTCAGAGCTTCACCAACATCTTCCATAGTCTCCATATAAGACTGTATGCTCTAGGTACTACTAGAGGGTCGCACGGTTTCATGGACCCATTAATTCCTAGTTATTATAAATTCTCTCATCATTATTATCATGTTGATCCTCAATTCTGTATTTACATAAAATATACTAGTCAAAAAATTGTCAAAAAAGTACCGTATGAGCTTGACATACTGTACATTTGTGCAAATATATGGTTCAATCTGTCTTTTCACTGCCAATGCGCCGCTATTGGTTATCTTTCTTTCGGCAGCCGCGATCAGTGCGCATGTCCCCGGACTTCCAGTGGTGCCGCCCCACGTTACCCTTATCTGTTCCACATGCGGGTCACGGTGCACCAATCTGGAAGTTCTTTTTTACAGCTGGAGGCATGGCACGAGCACACGATGAACAACAATGCTTAGTGACTGGCCATCGCTACCGCATACTCCTCCCCACTCCACTACCTCATACACTGAATACACCAATGATAAATGACACTCTAACTATGCATTTCTTTTGATTCTATTCATTGGACAATCAAACATACAGGTCCTTCTCAAAAAATTAGCATATAGTGTTAAATTTCATTATTTACCATAATGTAATGATTACAATTAAACTTTCATATATTATAGATTCATTATCCACCAACTGAAATTTGTCAGGTCTTTTATTGTTTTAATACTGATGATTTTGGCATACAACTCCTGATAACCCAAAAAACCTGTCTCAATAAATTAGCATATCAAGAAAAGGTTCTCTAAACGACCTATTACCCTAATCTTCTGAATCAACTAATTAACTCTAAACACATGCAAAAGATACCTGAGGCTTTTATAAACTCCCTGCCTGGTTCATTACTCAAAACCCCCATCATGGGTAAGACTAGCGACCTGACAGATGTCAAGAAGGCCATCATTGACACCCTCAAGCAAGAGGGTAAGACCCAGAAAGAAATTTCTCAACAAATAGGCTGTTCCCAGAGTGCTGTATCAAGGCACCTCAATGGTAAGTCTGTTGGAAGGAAACAATGTGGCAGAAAACGCTGTACAACGAGAAGAGGAGACCGGACCCTGAGGAAGATTGTGGAGAAGGACCGATTCCAGACCTTGGGGAACCTGAGGAAGCAGTGGACTGAGTCTGGTGTGGAAACATCCAGAGCCACCGTGCACAGGCGTGTGCAGGAAATGGGCTACAGGTGCCGCATTCCCCAGGTAAAGCCACTTTTGAACCATAAACAGCGGCAGAGGCGCCTGACCTGGGCTACAGAGAAGCAGCACTGGACTGTTGCTAAGTGGTCCCAAGTACTTTTTTCTGATGAAAGCAAATTTTGCATGTCATTCGGAAATCAAGGTGCCAGAGTCTGGAGGAAGACTGGGGAGAAGGAAATGCCAAAATGCCTGAAGTCCATTGTCAAGTACCCACAGTCAGTGATGGTGTGGGGTGCCATGTCAGCTGCTGGTGTTGGTCCACTGTGTTTCATCAAGGGCAGGGTCAATGCAGCTAGCTATCAGGAGATTTTGGAGCACTTCATGCTTCCATCGGCTGAAATGCTTTATGGAGATGAAGATTTCATTTTTCAGCACGACCTGGCACCTGCTCACAGTGCCAAAACCACTGGTAAATGGTTTACTGACCATGGTATTACTGTGCTCAATTGGCCTGCCAACTCTCCTGACCTGAACCCCATAGAGAATCTGTGGGATATTGTGAAGAGAAAGTTGAGAGACGCAAGACCCAACACTCTGGATGAGCTTAAGGCCGCTATTGAAGCATCCTGGGCCTCCATAACATCTCAGCAGTGTCACAGGCTGATTGCCTCCATGCCACGCTGCATTGAAGCAGTCATTTCTGCCAAAGGATTCCCGACCAAGTATTGAGTGCATAACTGAACATTATTATTTGTTGGTTTTTTTGTTTGTTATTAAAAAACACTTTTATTTGATTGGATGGGTGAAATATGCTAATTTATTGAGACAGGTTTTTTGGGTTATCAGGAGTTGTATGCCAAAATCATCAGTATTAAAACAATAAAAGACCTGACAAATTTCAGTTGGTGGATAATGAATCTATAATATATGAAAGTTTAATTGTAATCATTACATTATGGTAAATAATGAAATTTAACACTATATGCTAATTTTTTGAGAAGGACCTGTATATAATACCTGGCTCCCCTGCTTTAAGACATCCCCCGGAAGAAGCGGTTTGCAAAACGACGTAGGAGTGGGGGAGGTGCAACCACCCTGGTCTCAACGTTGGATCTCTTTCTATACCTTATAGCCTCAGGTGATGTAATTCTTTCTTTTTACCTTCACAGATGCTTTTAGTACTTCAGAAAATAACACTATGCATGTGAGTAACTGTGATCTCTAGAAATTGGATTTCCCTATTGCACTAAGCACTTTACCTGTATCGTGAACCTTTCTAGCACAGCTCTATAATGAATTACATAAACTGAAATGCTAATTTGTAGCAATTTACTATACATCGTTTGGTAACTAAGTGACCCAATTGTTGACTTAGCTTTCATGTGCACCTCCCCCTTTGGAGGTCTATTCCCACCCTGTTTTCTATTAAATTATTTTTGTTTTAGTTTTTAATGTTTTTCAATAAATTTATGTTTTTATGAAATTTCTGCTGGAATCACTTTGTATCTCTGGATAAAAGTACCACAGTTGTCAGAGATAGCGTATTTAATTATATTGTTGAGTGTCTAGCATTCCATTGCTTTTTGGACCCCCTTTTGTTTGAATTATCATCTTTAAAATATTTGTTTTATTTTCATTCTACAGGAGCCCACCAGGCCACAGTCTCCTGACTTCTTGGTTGTTGTGGGGGCACTCACTCCGGATTGATTGCCGGCTCAGAGACTGTCCCATGTTTCTACAGGGTATAACGTTTTTTGGTGGTGCTTATGTGATGTTAAAGAAGATAGTTAGATGATGAGCCAACTTCGCCTTAGAGATGGGAGACAGCACCAAGAGAGAAGCCATTTGTGGATTGAGCAAGGTAGCAATAGATATATACCTTTTGCTTGTTTTTATGATTATTATTATTTATTATTATAGCACCATCTATTCCAAAGCTTTAGTCTAAATCAGTGTTCCCCATCTCCATGCCTTAAGGGCCACCAACAGGTCATGTTTTCAGGATTCTCTTAGTATTGCAAATGTAATGGAATTATCACCTAGGCAATACTAAGGAAGTCCTGAAAAGATGACCTGTTGGTGCATCTTGAGGACTGGAGTAGGGGAACACTGGTCTAAATTATGCTCAGATCACTCACATAATTGCACAGACTATGACTATAAGTAGTGGATATTATAGGGATGATTAGCTGTTAATAAAGATGCAGTACAATTTACAAGCAGCATCTACCTTTGTGGTATAATCCGTATTAGAACACATATGTTAATTACTGATCCAGGTGACTATGGTCACTGGGTGGGGGGTAACATTCATTGGTATTCTGAAAACGCTACCTCCTTTGCATCTTTGGTCTCTGCTTGGGAATCACATTTTAATGCAGTTTATACAGCAAACAGATAGCGCTACATGTCAAACTCTACTTCATCCATAAATCAATGTAAAGATATTGAACTACATTAGGGTTTACTATGGAAAGAATGGATAGTCATAAGAAAGCAGGCTTACAAAGTAATTACACCACATTTCTGTGAATTATGTCTCTGCTACATGTATTGCTTTCATAATTATTATTTAGTATTTAGGTCATATTTATCATATGTATTATATTAATATTGTAATGGAGAACACAATAGATTGTTTTGCTTTGCAGGTAAATTCTGTACAATACTACACATATGGCTATAATTAGTCTCACTAAATTGTATTCAAAAAGTGGCAACTTTCAAGACAAGATTCCTAAAGAGGACCTTTCAACAAACTTTCAAGCTAAACTTGACACACGGTGCAATAATGGCTGCAGTGCAGAATAAAATATTTGGGGTTTTTTGTTTTAAATTTCAATTTTTCATTGCAGAAATATTGGCAAAGTATTTAGTAACTAATTAGTTAACTTTTGTGAAACCAAGTGGGTGTTATCAGATATTTTTTTTACTGGGGGCGTTTCCTTCTCTCACTATATAATGATGTTGACCAATTATAAGCAGACAGCAACACTCAGGAGAAAGAAAACACGCCTCCATCATAGTACAGGCTACTCCTGTGAGATGTCATTACAGCCTGTTCTGCTCTAACTGCAGAGAATTGCAACTTGCTGTGAGTACAACAGAAACAAGGGTTATTTCTGCCACTTTTGAGCTCTGCTTTCCTGGCAGTCTGTGTGGGGGAGAGGCAGTATTCTATTATACTGCCCTTTCCCCCACAGATACTGCAAGGAGATGAGAGCTCAAAGGTGTCAGTAAACACGCATATGTGTGTTATGATCACTTGTAATCACTTTGCAATATGAGCAGATCAAACTGTCATTGCATCTCATACAGAAGTAACCTGTTCTAAGCTATAGTGGAGCATGGTTTTCTTTCTCTTGAGTGTTGCTGCCTGCTAATGAATGGTCAATATCTTACAGGGAGTAGAAGTATATACCCCTAGTGATAACCATCTGATAGAACAAAATTTTGCGTTTCCATGCGGTCGCAGCACGCGTCAAATCGCCGCATGCAGATGCATCCGAATACAATGCATGTACCTGCGTACCTAATGTCAAAGATAGGTACACAGGAAAAACACATGACGCATGCAGAAGTAGGCAGAGTGTAGGCCGAGCTTCATGGAGGAAGAAGGGAGGAAGTACACTGCCATCCGCAGCCCTCCTGAATGCAAATGTGAACCCGGCCTTAAGGAACATAATAATTAGGTGCCAAATACTTTGATTACTAATATCTCCAGAAAACAGCAAAAGGCAGAGATGTTTACCTGCCTAGGCCTCCAAACAAATGCACTATCAGGATGCAGTGGACCCATGTGGTTAAGATGGCGGCAACACAGGTGCAGAATTACCGATGAGGCAACCACTCACAACCTACCAAACTAATAGAGGGGGTGGCTGCTTGGAGTATTTCTACACATAAAAGACTTGTATGTGGCACTGTTCACACAATGGAGATGCACAGCATCCAGATTAACAGCCTAGTAGTGACACCCTTCTATTACCTCAGGCAGGCTGCCCAGCACTATCCAAATGCACCCCATGTGAACAGACACCACAGTTTACAAGACAGAATGGGCCCAACAGCACCCCAAATTTAAGTGCAAAAAACACATAAAAAAATATGTGAGGCATGAGTTCATATTTTGGCCAAAATACGCAAGCTCAAGTCACGGGTCTCCATCGCTTACGAGTCCTAACGCTAAGCAAAAAGAGGATTCAGAGATCCTCCAAAAATTCGGAAAACATAATAATTAGGTGCCAAATACTTTGATTGCTAATATCTCCACCCACAACAGAGAGCAAAATTCAATCCCAATAACAAAATACTTAATTTTGTTTGGGCAGCAATTATTACATCATGTGCCCAGTTCATCTTTAAAAATTTGTTGAAAGACCCTCTTTAAGGAGGACCTGTCATCAGGTCAAAAGTGACTAGTTTTTGCACTTATTTTATTCAGGCTGCTCACCTAAGCATTGCGTTTTTGGATAGACCTTTGCTAATGCTAATTCTTATGGTCTTTACAAGGGGTGTGGCTCAAAAGAATCTAAGTTGTCTACTTTGCAAAGTTCTCCTGTGAGCCATGCCCCCTTGCCAAAGATCATAACAATTAACAGTACATAAAAAGTCTATATCTATAGAACCGTATTACAGATTTTTAAAAAAAATCAAAACAGTATACTCAGGAGAGCAGTGGGAATAAAATAATAGAAAAGTATTTTGATAAGGTGAAATGTCCTCTTTAAAAGTTTTACACCCAGCCATTACTATAAAGTTTCATCCAAAGTCAGAGCTATTTGAAGATACACATGTATTTGGGTTTACACAGGAGCCCTTTTCAAGCTTGCAATATTTTATCTGATAAAAGAACATTCCCATTTAAAACACTTTTAAACATTTTTGTTCTGAGCTCTTTTCAACTCATTGCTTTATTTTTGCTCTAATTCAAGCTCCAGTACAGTCAATTAAGAGCCTCTTGCAAAATGTCCCAGCATGACTTTGGCTTTTCCTACCTTTAGCAATTATAGCATTATCGCTTTCTTCCTGAGATTTTGCAAAAGTTTCAGCTGTGTTTCAAACGTGTGCAACTATTTGAGTTGAGAGCCCTTTACAATATGTTCCGGAGCTTTTTCAACTTTTAACAATCCTTTTACTTTTACTATTGTCCGATATTTTGCAATGTTTCTGGCAGAACATTTTAAGTGTTCCAAATGTTTGGGCTCATGTGATTCCTTTTCAAGCACAGAGACATGTATCAGATGAGGTTAGAGCCTTTCAAGCTTTTTTTCAATGGTTAAGCTTCTGGGTGAAAAATATTCCTGCTTGAAAGAAGCTCTTACCAGAAACATTTCTAGAACAGATAAGTAAAGATTTTATTTGTTGAACTTTGTAAGTAATACAAACTTTTTGCATGAATGGCTTTATCATCTATAAGTAGAGCGTCTGTATATGAGTATCTACAGAAAACATTATTTCCTTATACTTATAGTCTGTATAACATATTACCCTGTATATATAGCCATACACCTAACACAGTTTTACCATTTGTTTATGAACTGCTGTAAAATGACAACTTTCCAGCCTATCGAGCGAATTCTCTGTTCTAACATTTTATTGTTCTTATTATCCCCTTGCCCTAGCAGCACGGGCTAAGTGGCTCTTGGAAGTTATCCATTGAAGTACTGTAGGTAAAAGATTTGCAGCGTCCTAATGCAACAAAGGAAACCCAGAAAGGAGGGGTGTGAGTGACTGCCGCCGCCGCTGCTGCTGCTGGGATGTTGCTATAAATTATTTAAACTTCTTTTTTTAATGTTGATGCTTCTCGTTAACCTTATATCACTACATGGAGCGCTGGGGAAAAAAAAAAGAACAGCACCAACCAAGATAACAACAGCCATTAGAAAGATCCTTGCCTGCAAAGGCTATTCAACAAAATGAGTTTAAATGCCTTTATAAATGTAATGAAAAACACATAGACTTTAAAACAAGTATAAGGCATAGAAGGATGCATAGTGATGAGTTGTTTAACCCTTGAGTAGTACAAGCAGCAACGAATAAGGGTAAGACTCTTTCTACAACTCCGGTATTTGACTTTCTCCATATGCATACATCTATTCTTCATTTAGACCAAAGTTAAGCTGACTGTGATGCTCATTTTACAAAACATTAGCCATCTCTTTCTCTATGCGCAGTTCTTTTAATAAGGTCAATCTAATTTACCTCTATAATCAGATCGTTGCTTGAATATTAATGTTTTGCTCTTGGCTTTCCAAATTCACAGCTTCTAGATGACATTACATTGACGTATAATAAAGCCTGCATCCTAATTCCTCATTTAGAAAGCATATTTGACACGACAAGGTCAATCAATGGTCCAAAACCTGCTGAAATTCCCTAACTTGGGAGTCAACATAACACAACACTAACAAATAGGCATCATTGACACCACAACAAGGTACAGTAGATATTGAGGAGTCCATCCAGAAAGACAAACTCAACACCACCTTTCAAAATCTCCATCCAAAGTCCACTGCAATAGAAATAAGTTGGTATTTGTAGAAAACGTTTCTAACTTACCCCCTTTCCAGTTCTTGCCTTTGGTCCTGCTAACCTTACTTAAAGTTCCACCATGGAAAATGAGCATAAGGATGAAGATAAGTTCAGGGGAGATGGTCCTGCGATTCTCTGAAGATAACATGTCCAGATGTTCATTTCACACCATTCCTAACATCTTCTTGTACTCCACAGTGTCTCTTTTCTTTTCTTCCCAATCGGAAAGAAGTCATTAATCACTGAAGAATCAGAGCACACAGTTGATTTGCCATGACTGGATGTAGAAGCAATATCTCAAACATGTAGCCCAGAGGTAAAGCACATTGCTCACTGCTTCTGTTTCATCAACACACAGAGCAGGCAGCGAGCACTGCTGCGAGTTCACGCCAGGAAAATGCACATCTCTCCTCGTCACTTTGCTTATATTCGGGATATATTCCTTTGTTTTCACCCAGAGATTGATTGACAAATATAAAAAAAAACCTGTAATGTCTGTGTCCGGCAGGAATGGGAGAGAAAATATGCTAGGCTTGGTCAAAACAGATGAGAGGCAGTTGCACTGACAGCTCGGAGCTTGGCAGCCTGAGCCTAATAGCTGTGCATGCAACTAAATTGCTCTTTTAAGAGTAATAGGGCTTCGGAAAAAGCTGGTGTCATTGCCACTTGGGTGGAAAGTGCAGGGTTTATAAAATCACCGTGAACCCCCAGGTTTAGACCGTTCTGCAATGCTAAGGTCTGAACAGAAGGTGTTATTGCATTTTATGCTGTGGAGGTGGATATTTATCATGGTGTAGCATCCAAATGTTCAGGTCTCGTAAAATAGAAAAAAAAAAACACACGTTGTATTAGGTCTTCGGAATATTTGGGCGATATAAAAATAGATTTTATGTTTCTCTCGTGCAGGAATTATTTATGCCGCCCTTTGAAATATTTATCAATCGGAAGAAAAGTACAAGCTTGTTCTATTTTGTATTGCATGAAAAGAGACCAGATAGGAGCCATCCGCGGCAATAACGTTCTAGGCAGATTTCCGCTATGTATTTTAGATTTTTTTTTTTCTGATGTCAGGACTCGTAATGACATTACCAGCGTCTGGAGTATTTAACTGTTTCCTGGGAAGGAAAGTCTGAAAGGGTTAAAGCAGGACCAAGGATGGTTGGATGAAGCAGATCACGTGGACGAGTTTGTGAATGGTGTATAATACTTGGCAGCAGACGATGCACGTGCCTGCAGTTTAATGAGTGGTTGTGAATTTGCAATGTCTGGCTAATCTATGGCTGGTACCAGAAGAATTGAAGCTGAATATGTTTGATCACAACAAATGGTATTAGAGCACGTTTTTTTTATTTTAAGCACATATTACGCGGCTTTATTAAAGGTGAAATTTCATGTATAGCATGAATTATGCAGCTGTGTCTCCCATTAAGTCATCACAGGGTATTGAGCAGAAAACCTGACATGATGCTACTTCCCATTAGTTGGAGTGCGCTATTTTATCCTGACATTTGCACTGAGTTTATTGTAACCATGTGGTAGTCTGCAGGTGGGTTCATTTTTGCTTCTTTGGATTTGATTGAGTTTGACATAAGCACAAAATAGAAAATAAGCCATTGCGAAAGGAAAACTGTCATCTGCATATTAAACAGTGGGTCTTGTGATGCCCTTTAAAATGGAGCTCACTTTGCTGACATTCAAGGCAAACTTTTTTTTTAGTCCACCGCTGAAGAAGAAGCAAATATCTCAATGGACACGGACTATCATGGTTAAGCAGCTTTGCACATGAAACATCTGTTGTTCTGTGATTGTTTAAAAAAACAGAGCAGTGATTATGACACAAGGCCCCCAAAACTGCCATCATGGCTGCTCTGTGCGTTTTTACCCTTTGATGGACAGTTTTATCTACTTACCCTGTCTGATTTTCTTTGGTTCAAGTTTCCTCTGTACTAGTGCTTGCTTTTTCTTCTGGCCTATGGTGCGGTACTCTCATGGTCCACCACTAGAGTTGTACTTTCAATATTGACCACAAAAGTTGTGCGTCCACTAAAGTGATGATTCATCTGTTGCCTCTAGAGTTTTCTCCAACTATTCCCTTAAAATTATGTTCCCCTTTTGGCTAGTATAGTATCGTATCCTCTGCTGACCATTTAAGCGGTGATCCAACATGTAGGCAAGTAGAGTAGTGCTCCCAACTGTTGATCATTAGAGTGGTGGCCCATGGTTGGCCACTAAAGTGGTACTTTCACTGTTGTCCACTAAACTAGTCTGCACACTGATGATCTCTAGAGTTTAACTCTCAAAGTTGGCAAGTACAATGGTGCTTCCACTATTAGCCACTATAGTGGTGGCTACTGGCTAGCAATATTGTCAACTAAAGCCAATTTTGACCATTAGCTGATGTTTACATTCTTGGTCATAGAGTGGTGCTCCTCAGTATCGTCAAGTGGATTAGTATTCCCATTGTTATGCACTGGAGTGATGTTCAATCTGTTGACCATTAGAGTTGTGCTTCCACTTTTGGAGTTTAGAATAGTGCTATCATTTTTAGTCATCAGAGTATTGTGTCCACTGTTGGGCAATGGAGTAGTGTTAACATGCTACTCAAGAAATACTTTCACTAAGGTCACCAGAAAGGTGACAAGTTTTGCTTTCTTGGCCTTTTTTCAGAGAATATGAATGATAACACCAAAACTTTTTCTCCACTCATGGTTACTAGTTCGGTGAAGCCATTTATTGTGAAACTACTATGTTTTCTCCTTTTAAATCATAATGATAACCCAAAACATCCAAATGACTCAGATCAAAAGTTCACATACCCTGGTGATTTGGGCCTGATAACATGCACAGAAGTTGACACAAATGGGTTTGAATGGCTACTGAAGGTAAGATCCTCACATGTGACCTGTTTGCTTATAATCAGTGTGTGTGCATAAAAGCAGAGTGAGTTTCTGCGATCCAGACAGACTCTTGCATCTTTCATCCAGCCTCTGATGTTTCTGTATTGTGAGTCATGGGGAAAGCAAACAATTGTCAACGGTTCTACGGGAAAAGGTAGTTGAACTGTACAAAACATGAAAGGGATACAAAGAGATATCCAAGGAATTGATAATGCCAGTCAGCAGCATTCAAACTGTGATTAACAAATGGATCAGGGGCTCTGTAAGAACAAAACCACAGTCAGGTAGATCAACAAAAGTTTTGTCCATAACTGCCAACAAAATTGTTCGGGATACAAAGAAAAATCCAAAAATAGCATCAGCTGAAATACAGGACTCTCTGAAAACTAGCAGTGTGGCTGTTTCAAGAAGCACAATAAGCAGGCACTTGAAGAAAAATGGTCTGCATGGTTAAGTCACCAGAAGAAAGCCATTGCTGTGCAAATGCCACAAAGTATCTCAACTACAATAGGCAAAACAGCACAGAGACAAGTCTCAAAACTTCTGGAACAAGGTAGTTTGGACTGATGAGACCAAACCAAAATTGAACTTTTTGGCCACAATCATAAAGGATACATTTGGAGAGATGTCAACAAGGCCTATGATGAAAGGAACACCATTCCTACTGTAAAGCACGGAGGTGGATCACTGATGTTTTGGGGATGTGTGAGCTATAAATGCACAGGAAACTTGGTCAAAGTTGAATGAAAGATGAATGCAGCATGTTATCAGAAAATACTGGAGGCAAATGTACAATCATCTGCCCAGAAGCTGCGCATGGTATGTACTTGGATGTTCCAACATGGCAATGATCCAAAACACAAGGACAAGTCAACCTGTCATTGGCCACAGCAGAACAAAGTAAAGGATCTGGAGTGGCCATCTCAGTCTCCTGACCTCAATATCATTGAGCTATTCTGGGAACATCTGAAGCACGCAGTTCTTGCTAGACAGCCCAGGAATTTACAGGAACTGGAAGCTTTTTGCCAAGAAGAGTGGGCAGCTTTACTATCTAAGGCCAGGTTCACATGAGCGTTTCTGTACACAGCATATGATCTGCATACATCCGCATGCATCATGCATACATATATTTAACATAGTGTATGCAGGGACATGCTTTTGCATGCATTTGCATGCGGATGCTTACGTATGCTTTGTTTTGCGGTGTGCAGCAGTTTCCGGCAAACGCAACATGTTGCATTTTTTGAGGTGTCACATATTGCGAAATCGTCTGCATGTGGACAATTGTGGATTATTGCATCAAAAAATATGGGAATATGGGAACGCATTGGTACCCAATGACAATGATGTCACCGCCACCACCATGTGTATAAAAAATGCAAATGCATGCAAAATGCATTTGCGTCATGTGCAAGATGATGCACAGGCGTAAGCACGTGTTTGCATGCGTTTTGACTTGTGTTTGCGCCTGCAGATGATATGCTGAGCACAGAAATGCTAATGTGAACTTAGCCTTAGAAAATAAAGAATCTCATCTACAACTACCACAACAAAATTCAAGCTGTCATTGATGTTAGAGGGGGAAATACACGGAATTAAGAAAAGGTGTATGTGAACTTTTCAGGGTCATTTGGATGTTTTGATCTGTCATTATGATTTAAAAAGAGAAACAGTAGTTTGACAATAAATGGCTTCACCCAACCACTAACCATGAGCGGAGAAAAAGTTTTGGTGTTCTCATTCATATTCTCTGAAAAAAGGCCATGAAAAGCAAAAATTCTGTCAGGGTATGTAAACTTCTGAGCATAACTGTATATACACTGCTCCAAAAAATAAAGGGAACACTAAAATCCCAAAATCTAGATATCAGTGAATGAAATATTCCTGTTGTAAAGCTTTATTCATTACATAGTGAGAACAATAAAACATAAAAATTATCAACTTAAATCACAAATAATATCCCACAGAGGTCTGGAGTTGGAATGATGCTCAAAATCAAAGTGGAAAATGTAGTTACAGGCTGATCTAACTTCAGTAGAAATGCCTCAAGACAAGGAAATAATGCTCAGTAGTGTGTGTGGCCTTTACGTGCCTGTATGACCTCTCTACAATGCAGGGCATGCTCCTGATGAGGCGCGGATGGTCTCCTGAGGGATCTCCTCCCAAACCTGGACTAAACTATCCGCCAACTCCTGGACAGTTTGTGGTGCAACGTGACGTTGGTGGATGGTGTGAGACATGATGTCCCAGATGTGTTCAATCGGATTCAGGTCTGGGGAATGGGTGGGCCAGTCCATAGCTTTAAAGCCTTGCATGAACTGCTGACACACTCCAGCCACATGAGGTCTGGCATTGTCTTGCATTAGGAATAACCCTGGGCCAACCGTACCAGCATATGGTCTCACAAGGGGTCTGATGATCTCATCTCGGTACCTAATGGCAACCAGGCTATCTCTGGCGAGCACATGGTTGGCTGTGAGGCCCTCCAAAGAAATGCCTCCCCACACCATTACTGACCCACTGCCAAACTAGTCATGCCAAACGATGTTGCAGGCAGCAGATCGCTCTCCACGGCGTCTCCATACTCTGTCACATCTGTCACATGTGCTCAGTGTGAACCTGTTTTCATCTGTGAAGAGCACAGGGTGCCTGTGGTGAATTTGCCAATCCTGGTGTTCTGTGGCAAATGCCAAGTGTCCTACATGGTGTTGGGCTGTGAGCGCAACCCCCATCTGTGGAATGTCAGGCACTCAGACCATCCTGGAGTTGGTTTCTAACCGTTTGTGCAAACACATGCACATTTGTGGCCTGCTGGATGTCATTTTGCAGGGCTCTGGCAGTGTTCCTCATGTTCCTCCTTGCACAAAGACTGAGGTAGCAGTCCTGCTGATGGGTAGTTGCCCTCCTACAGCCCCCTCCACATCTCCTGGTGTGCTGGCTTCTCTTCTGGTAGCGCCTCCAGCCTTTGGACACTACACTGACAGACACAGCAAACCTTCTTGCCACAGCTTACATTGATGTGCCATCCTGGATGAGCTGCACTACCTAAACCACTTGTGAGGCTTGTAGAGTCCGTCTAATGCTACCACGAGTGTGGAAGCACAACCAACATTCAAAAGTGACCAAAACATTAGCCAAAAAGCATTGGTACTAAGACATGGTATGTGGTCCTTACCTACAGAACCACTCCTTTACTGAGTGTCTTGATAATTGCCAGTAATTTCCATCTGTTGTCTATTCCATTTGCACAAGAACATGTGAAAGTGATTGTCAAACAGTGTTGTTTCCTGATTGGACAGTCTGAATTTGCAGAAGTTTGATTTACTTGGAGTTATATTCCGTTTTATTTTTTACAGCAGTGTATATATATATATATATATATATATATATATAATATTCGCACCTAAACACAAATGGTCTCTGTACATTCTAGAACACCCTAGTCTCACAACTTAAAAAACACTACCTCGGACCTGTTTCCCTAATGTTCATTGGGGGGTTTCTCATTCCTTTTGAGGAACCAGAGGGGAGACCACAACACACTACCAACAAGGTGAAAGAAAAGCATGAGGATAGATATGAGAACCCAATGTGAGAAACTAAGACATGGTCAATTAAGGTGTAAGGGTGAATGTTAAAGAGTTTAAAAAAGGAACAAGTAAGGCCTCACAAGAACCTAACTGTGGTAAAAGGAAAAGGTGCTGGGAGGAAAAGCAAACCAACTTACTGCAAAAATAACACTGGAGTTTACTCAGCTAGGTAAACCACAAGATAAAGAGCAGTAACTCTGAAATATACATCCACCAGGAAATATAGCCTGCCAGGAAGTGTACAGAAGACATATTGTATAAAGCCCCACCCAGAGGGTGAGAGGGCAAACCAAAATGTGAAAATAGTAAACACTTGGAAAGGAGCAAATCAAGAAGGGAGAATAAGGACAAAAGAACAAAGAGCATTTGGACAAGAAAAGAAAAAAGCAATATCTCAAGAGGCAAAAGAACCAACAAAGCAACTGGTCTACGGATCGAATTCCCAAACCGAGCCATGACAGTACCTTCACTTCAGTGAGGGGCTACCTGACCCTCAGAAGCCCTAATTGTCTGAGAAAAGATCTCATTCGGGATAAGCATGAAGATCTTCTGAGTTAACCCAGGAGTTATCTTCAGGAACAGAGTAGGGGGAGGACCTTAGCACACTTCTATATGAAACATCGGGAGGTGCAGTCAGATGGGTTCTTTGTCCATCGTTGGATAGCCACAGTAGGAAGAGTGAAGAAGACAAAGGAGCAGCACTTCTGTATGATGAGTGTATAATAAATGTAACTTTAATTTTAATCCATTAAAACAAAGAAATGGAGGTTTGAAAACTAACTGACGTGTTTCTGTGATGTCAAATGCCCCTAGTCATAGCAGTCAAATGAATGGCAGTAGTGTCGTTTTAAAGAGGGTGGAGTCAATCACAAGCAGACATGCAAATGACCAATGAGAAGACTCGAAGATAATGTATACTTTTGAATAGAAAAACATAATACATGGTGTATCAATATTTAAACCATAAAGCACAAAAAAAGAACAATTAGAGTATATTTGAAATATACGACTTAATTAATGTGTAATCCATATATGGTATGGGAACCAGTGAATAGAATATGCAGAACAGATCTCTTTTGTAGCTCATGCCTTTTGGATATTTTTATACACTCACTATATGGAAGTGCTGCTCCTTCTTCCTCTTCATTATCTTCAGGACCACAAGCTTTCTACTTGACAAGAAACTGCAGAAGGTGACTGACCCACCTGACACCAACAACTTTCTCGACCTTATACTCTTATATTCTTATACTCGACCTTATACTTCTCTGATCCCCCTCCAAATCAACTTCAATTATGTCTTGAGGACCAGGGGTCTCAACAAATCTTTTTAAAAGGGCAGAATGGAAAGAATTATTGATCTTCCAGGAAATAGGAAGTTAGAACTTATTCATCACAGGATTTAAAATTGTAATAATTCTATAAGACCCTACAAATTTAGGTGCAAACTTCCTAGATGTGACCTTTAAGCGTAGATTTTTTTGAGGAAAACTACTCAATATCTTTCATTATGAAAACAGGAGCCTTGCTATGACTGCGGTTAGCATCTCTTTTGGCTTGGTCACTAGCTAGCAAAAAACCCCTTTTGACCTCCTTCCAGACGTTAATTAAATGGGAAGAAAAACTCTCCTCTTCTGGAACAAAGATCTGTTACCTTGAAAAATTCTAAAACACTAGATGAAAACCCTTGCAGCAAAAAAAATGAGAGCAAGCGTGGTAAGAGGCAGAAACTCTACCCAGTCTTCCTAATTAGAAGAAATAAAGCATCTGAAATACTTCTCTACCTCTTGGTTCATCTTTTCAGTTTGCCCATTAGTCTCAACATGATAAACCGAAGAAAAAGACAGCTTGATACCTAATTCGGAGCAAAATCTACACCGAAAGCAAGCCAGAAATTGAACTCTACTATCAGAAAATATGTTTTTTTGGAACACAATACAATTTAATGTTATGATAAATGAACAAAATTGGTGGCAATTTGTAAGTGGGACCAAATTAACCATTTTGCTAAAACGATCTACCATCACCCACCCACACAACTGTATTACTGCCATAGTTAGACAAATTGGTGATAAAGTCCGTGGACAAGTGGGTCTAGGGCTGTAATGGGACATCGTTAGGCAAGAATTAACCTGCTGGAGCTTTATGAGAGGTTTTAGCACTGCACAGCCTCTGCATTTGCTGACATACTCTTTAATATCCCTACGAGCATTCTGCCACCAAAAGGATGTAGAAACCTCCAGCTAAAACAGAATCATGTAATTCATTATGAAGATCTTCACTTAATGAAGGCGGTACATAAAGTTTATTAGTAGGCAAACCTTCCGGCGTACTGTCCTGAGCATCCTCAATGCGCTGCCTGAGATCTACCCTCAGATTAGACTCAGCTTGAGAAAACTTTTGGAAAAAAAAAGACTCAAGGATGAATATACCCACTTTTTTTCTGTGAAAGATCAGCTCCCATCCCAATAGCGGAATCATCTAACTCAACACAGAAATTCAGATCAACCTCAGTATGGCCGAGAAAAGGAGCCTTAAAGAAAGCTGTCTTGAGAGCAGAAAAAGCATTTACCCCCTCAGCTGACCACAAAGAAAAATCTGTTTCCTTCTAAGTCACATCAGTTAAAGGCTTGGCAGTGACCGAAAATGAAATTCTGATAAAAATTTCAAAGTCAAGAAATCTCTGCAGTGCTTTCAAGTTCCTTAGCTGGACCCAATGAAAGACCAATTGCACCTTAACAGGGTCCATCCAAAACTCTGATGCAGAAACCAAATGGCCTAAGAACTTGACCTGCTGTACTGCAAATTGACATTTCTCTAGTTTAGCAAATAAATGATTGTCATGTAGAATCAATCTGGAGAACCTGTGTGACAAGTTCACGATGCTCTTCCTGATTTTTGCGAATAAATCAATGTTATCCAGATAAATTGCCAAAAATCTATCCACCAGATTGCAAAATATAATTTATGAAGTTTTGAAAGAAGAATTGGTTAACCCTCCATCTTTTTTTCTTAACCCTTGTCAGGCTGCATAATTTTACAACCTTAACAGGCTGCATAGGTACAATTGTACCTTCACATATACCTCCACTGTGGGAAGACTTTACTTGGTTTCAGAAACTAAAGTTCATTCAGCTACAAATGTTATGCTGATATCTATTGTTCAGTGTTGTTACTGGTCACTTATGTTGCTGTCAATTAAGTTAATTCAAACTGGGAGTGGCTTCTACTTGTCTTCCTGCCTCCCTCCTCTCATTAGCCATTTTGCTGTTCATCTCATTGCTGTGAGCACACATTTCTAGGCTTGTGAAGTCTTCAATTTCTTGGAAACGAAGGTAGGAAAGTCTCACAGCATCTAACAGCCAGTTATACCTTTATTCTCATTATGTGGGGACAGAACAGTCAAATTGTCTTTCAGCCTGGACTTGGCTTACATATATTTTGTATGAAACTTATCACTATAGGTATAATTTTTATACGAAAAATGGATAATAATTAGTATCTACATATTGTTTTACGATGTTTTATTTATATTCAGCACAAAATACGAAGCCAAAATTCATCTAGCAAGTCATCATGAGTGATAGTAATGCTGGATCTAGTTTCCGCCATAATCCAAGAAAACGTGTTTGCAGGTTAGTATAATTTTGTGAAAAGCCAATAATGTAGTATTTCGGAAAATTATTTATTTTACATTTTTTCATATTTACAGATTTACGTCTGACGAAATAATGCGAATGCTAGAAGAATCTGATTCTGAGCATGAGGATGAACCATATGTTCCATCTGATGATGAAAACTATGTACCACAAGTGGATGTTACTGAAGAAGATTCAGACATTGAACAAGAAATGGTCATAGAGCATGAAAATGAATACGAATCAGACGAAAGTGTTGAGGATGATTCTGTGCCTCAAAGTGCAGGCGACATTTGGACTGCTAAGGATGAAACTCAATGGTGCAGTAATCCACTGCCAAATGCACAAACAAAATCTCGTAATGTCCTACGACAAAGAGGTGGCCCTGCAGCAATCAGCAACCTATATACAGCAAAAGAGCTATTCAAGTCCATCATGACTCCCGAGATGTGTGACATCATATTACGGGAAACGAATCGAAAGGCCAAGAGAGTTTGTGATGCTTACAACAACGAACTGGTACAACGTTTTCCTGATTCTTCCAAACGGCCACCACAAAAAACATTCAAGCAATTTACTGAAACTGAACTTCATGCATTTTTGGGCATACTGATTGCTGCTGGTGTGCACAGAGCCAACAAAGAGAATCTGGAGGAAATGTGGAATGTTGCTGCTCTGCCTCTTATACGTGCAGCCATGTCTCGTGACCGCTTCAAGATGATACTCAGATTTATCAGGTTTGACAACGAAAATACACGTGCAGAACGTGTGCAAACAGATAAAGCTGCACCAATACGGGACATCTGGACAATGCTGAACAGTAATCTGGAGAGAGCCTACAAGCCATATCATTGTATCACCGTCGACGAGCAATTATTTCCATTTAGAGGTCATACTAAATTTACCCAGTATATACCTTCAAAACCAGCTAAATATGGCATAAAGATTTTCTGGGCTTGTGACTCATCAAATGCCTACCCTTTACAAGGTCAGCTCTACACTGGGAAACCAACTGATGGTCCTCGACAAGTAAACATTGGAGAACGAACAGTATTGGACCTAGTGAGCTCGTATAAAGGCTCTGGAAGAAATGTCACCACCGATAACTTCTTTACAACCATGGAACTAGCTAAGGTATTGAACTCCTGGAACATGACACTAGTTGGTACAGTGAGAAAAAACAAAAGGTTCCTACCCAACAACATGCAGCCTGCCAAAGAAAGGCCTGTATACTCGACAAATTTTGCCTACAATCATGATGCAACAGTCTGTTCATATGTACCAAAGAAGAACAAATCAGTCGTGCTTCTATCATCTATGCACATGACGGGAGAAGTTGAAGAGACACTAGCAGCCAAGCCAGAGATAATAAAATACTACAACATAACAAAAGGTGGCGTTGATGTTATGGATAAAATGTTGGGAGAGTACACTGTGAAACGACGAACATCACGTTGGACTTTGGCATTTTTCTACAATATGATTGATGTCAGTGGGTTAGCATCCTACATCATCTACAGAGAACACAATCCAAGCTTCAGGGCAAAGGATCAACGAAGAAAGTTCCTGAAAGATCTCGCAAATCAGCTGTGTATGATTGCAATTGAAGATCGTAGTACAAACAAAATGATAATGAGAAACCATTTTCTTCGAGGTGCAGTAGAAATGGTGCTTGGACGATGCATTGTGGTAGCATCGCAGCCAGCAGCTGGCCCCAAAATACCTCATGGTAGTCGTGGACCCTCCCCTGTTGTTGGTAGTTGCTATGTCTGCAGAGACCTGAGGCGAAAACAACGCAAGACTAGAAAGTCTTGTGTGGTTTGTGTGAAACCCATTTGCGATGAACACTCTGTAGCAAAGCCAACATGCATTACTTGCAAAGAAAATCAATAAAAAAAAGTTTCTTACATTTTCTTTTATAATGTAAATGAACAGTTTTTTACTTGTTTATAATAGTTAAATAGCATTATCATTAAAAAAAAATTTATGCTTTTTCCCTTGCATTATCTTCATTCAAAATATATGAGGTACATTTGTACCTATGCAGCTTGTTATGGATGCAAAAAGATCTCGACCCCTTATCTCGGAAGCGGGTGGAGATATTTTATTGAAATTTGGCCAATATATTCTGGACCAAAAATGTAGAGATGTCACGAAATTTCAGCCCTCTACGTCTTTTCAAAAAAAAGTTATTGCAATTTTAAAACGGAATAGTTACAATTGTACCTATTCAGCCGGATAAGGGTTAACAAAGAAGAACTCCAAAGTGACTGAAGAGGTGGATGGCCGTATTTAACTCTTAGCAATACTCTCTTGAATATATTCTTTCAAAGCCTCCCTGTCTATAAGAAAAAAAGTTAAACAAACTAGTTTTAGGCATCTTAGCGAGTCTTGGTATGAAGGCAATAGCACAATAATAAGACAAATGATGCTGAAAAACATCACACTCAGTTTCAGAAAAAACGTGCAGAATTCCTGAATGAATTATAGAAGGTGAGTCTTCATGGAAGCCAAAGATCTCTGTAGATATCCAGAAAAGCAAGAGACATACATGACCCAACCTCCTGAGTCTCCCAGTTGATTACAGGATTGTTCTTAGTTAACCATGGCAGGCCTACCACTAACTTTGCAGGTAGTGAAGGATGAAAAATGAAGGAAATGAATTCATTATGTAATACTCCAACTTTCATACATACTTGTACATTCTCTACCTTTATAGTAACGAGGTAGCCCCCAGAAGAAGCACATCACACGAAACGTGCATCGGGGCTATGGCTCACATGGCTCCTCACACCCTCTCTTTCCCACATGGGTAAGTATCACTTCTTTACTGCACTTCCAGGATAATGCAGATGCATACCTGCTGGCTTACATACCATCTTTCCACATGGATTTGCTTACATCTCTGGTTGGTATTTGTAGCTGTCTCTCTGAGATGTATATACTTATTTTGTGCTCTGTGCTGTTATGTTTTTGCTATGAGAGTTTTCGAGGTGCTTGGTTCGTCCTCCTTTTTCTACTTGTCTTGTATTGAGTCATGGGTTATGTATACCCATACTATTTATGTGAGTTTTTCAATAAAAATTCTTTATATATCATTGATATTACTATGTCTCATCTCACCTTATTCCTGAGGGCATATTGCTCCATTATTTCTTTGTAGGACATTATTATGTTAGGGAGTTGCTCTAACTATTGAACAGTAGGTTCCGGCCTTGGAACTATATATGTTGGTGTGCATCCCAAATGTCAGTTCTTGTTAACTCTTTGTAGTAACATGACTGCACGAAAGAGAAGAGTAATCAATTGCAGAAGCTTGAATGGAAAGGCCAAAAGTGGAGACATCATAACCACAGTTTTTTTGAGAAATCATTATGGATGAGATTCATGCAGAACCTGAATCCACAAATGCAGACTTAAATATAAATCTAGACTTAGTCTCTAGGGAGTAGGGACGCCTGTAAGAAAAACCGGGCTGTCTAAACAAGAGACAATCACAGACTCTTACAACCTGCAGCTTTACATTTCAAAGTCTCTTTTTTCCTTCTTTTAGAAATTCATTTTTATATTTGAAACATTGAACATTGAGTGACCTGAACGACCACAGTATAAACAAAAACAAGCTGATGCTTTGAGGCCTGTATCCCTGCAAGCACAAATTTGCATAGGTTCACAAGTTTCAACTGACAGTGAAGAACATGACATTGAAATGCCTTTAAATGTGTCTTTATCTGTCAGGCATCTATCTATATGAACAGTAAACGTCATAGCCTCCTCCAGTGACTGCAACCAGGAACAGTAGACCAGTATTTCCTTAAAAGGAATCTGTCACCCCAAAAATCAAAGATGAGCTGCGGCCACCGACATCAAGGGCTTATCTACAGCATTCTGTTGAGGGCAGAGCAAAGTACTGCAGTGCGCAGGCACTGGGCCTCTTTGACCTTTCCCACTCAACAGGGCAAACAAAGTATGCCTGCTCCGGAGCTGCGGCATGAAGACAATTAGAGGACATCCTCATAAGAAGATAGAAGGCCCCAGACCGGACCGCGAAGCCTATCGGACCCGGACCGCAGCGGGACCGCCTCGGGTGAGTATAATATAACCTCTTTTTCTCATCTTTCAGGATACATAGATAGAAATTTGGACACGATACATAGATGACGTTTTTTTGATTTGGACTGGTTCCACCAATGATTTTGAGGCTTTTGTAAACAGACTTAATCACAATGATGTTGGATTGTTTTTCACGTCGGTAATCGAGCCCTCTTCTCTACCCTTTTTGGACATCTTGATTACCAAGGGGGCCAATGGTAATTTGGAGACGTCCAATTACAAGAAACCTACAGCCACAAATGCGCTTCTCCACTGGAACAGCCATCATCCAGTCCATCTTAAAAGGGGGATCCCTAAGGGTCAATACCTTAGGGTCCGGAGAAACTGCTCGGATGATACAAACTTTGAGGCTCATGCAAGGGAACTGAGGAATAATTTCTTAGATAGAGGGTACCCACCCACTATCTTGAAAAAGGCTTACCATGAAGCGAGGAGTAGAGACAGAACGGCACTTTTGAATCCCACAAATAAGACGCAGGACAATGATGCAGTACGCTTTATCACTACTTTTGATAACGGGGCTACACATGTAAGGGAGATTATCAAAAAACATTGGTCCATTTTACAACTATCTTGGTGACACCCCCGCCATCACCTATAGAAAGGCCCGCTCGCTTAACGATAGACTGGTTCACAGTCATTTCGTTAGCCCTGCCAATGAGAGTTGGCTAAAAAGCAATGTAACGGGCTGTTATAAATGCGGTCACTGTGTAGCTTGCCAGGACATTGGCACAGGTACCCATTTTGTGAGTAATGTCACAGGAAAAAGCTACAAAATACACGAGTTCATGAACTGTAGTACTAAGGGGGTAGTCTATAAGATTTCTTGCTCCTGTGGTATTGAATACGTGGGAAAGACCATTAGGGAGTTCAAAAGAAGAGTTCTGGAACACATTGGTGATGTGGAACATGGGAGAGACACTTCTGTCTCTAGGCATGTTAATGCCGTACATAATGGTCAGACCAGTCATTTGAAATTTACGGCAATTGAAAAGTTTTGAAACCAGTACGGGGAGGTAACTGGGATCAACTGTTGTTGCAACGTGAGGCCAAATGGATCTTTTATTTGAACACAGTGAGTCCACAAGGCCTGAATGACCAAATCAATTATAGCTGCTTTATCTGATTTTCCCCTTTATGCCTTTGATTTTATGTCCTTCTTTAGGTGTTACACAGTAAGTGTTATCTTAGTATGCCTAAGTCCTATTTACTTCCACCCAATCATGTCATGGGATTTTCATGATCAACAATTCTTTATTTATTTATTTATTTATCATATACCGTAGCCCGTGCTCGGTATGGGTCTTCATATGGCATTTTTTACTTTTATTTTCCATGTTTTCGTTGTAATCTGGTTACACATATAGCTTTACTGTGTCCAATTATATTAGTTGTAGCTCCTGGATCCAGGGCTGCAGTATACCATACCCGCTTGTTTATGAGGTGCCTATCTCTCTGGATGTTTATTCCATTGTTTTTAGCACTTTATGTTGATAGTGGGCTGTGTATACAGCTTGGTGGTAGTATTTCCTGGGCTGTTCTAACTGTTGGCACAGGTGCTCTGGACTGTGCGTTCCAGCCAGCATCTAGTATGGCGCCCCCGTCTCTTTGGGAATTTTCGCCTGGGCACGTGGCATACAATTTCAGTTTTTTGCCGATATGTGGGCACACAATATGTAGCTTTGGTGTCGCCATTTGCATCCCTGTTTTTTAGGGACACTGTCATCTTACACTGGGCATGTGGTCTCATGCGGGTGCTGCCCGGTATTTTGTATGTTCTTACATAGAGGCATATTACAATGATCTGTGGCGTGATCTTTAACACCGCGGTACACCTATGCGTTTTTTTTAGGGTCCCTCCATCATTACTTTGTCGCCTGTCAACGTCCACTTTCGCTGAAAGTGCACTTAATGTTGCCAGCCCTTGATACTGGGTCACTGTCACCTGGCACGCCAGCGCTTTATTGTTTTTCTGTGCCTAGCGTCCGTCTGTTGCCTAGTAATCACAACTTCCGGCACGCGTTCACGCCGGTCACTACAGGTACTGGGGTATGTCAGCGCCCCCTACTTCCGGTGCGCGCGCATGTCGGTTATAGGAGGTACCGTCCGCTGTCTGATATCGTCCTTTCCGGTGCGCGTGCACTTTGGGGGTGGGCTGTTATCGCGGCGCCTAGTGCCCTATGTGTCGCCCAGCCATTTCAACTTCCGCTGCATGCCGGCCACTAGAGGTTGTGTCTGGCGTTCCCCGTTGCCGGGTAACGCCCACTTCCGGCGCTCGTGCACGCAATGGAGGATGGCCGGTGTCATTGGCTGATTCCTGTGCTCAGCGTCCTGTGGGTTGCCCGGTAACCATAACTTCTGGGGCGTTCTGTCTCACAGGATGTACTAGCGGCGCCATATTGGGTATGGCGGCGTCTCACTTTTGAATTTACAGCGCGGTTATAAGCGCGCAGTATAGTAGGGGCATCCATTTATATAACCCAAGGTCGTACTGTCTGGCCTCTTGTTAGGTACTTATTCTGCATTTTGATCACACTACGATTGCGGTTTGTAATGTGTGCTCCTGGCACAATGTATGACAGTATACAGTGGCTCTCCCACGTGGTTTACCCAGTCGTCATGGTTACCCCTAGCTGCCATATGATTTCCCTATGGGAAGTGGTCATACTAACACATGTTTTCCACCTCCCCTTTTTGCTATATAAGCACTAGCCCATTGCCGTGTTCACTCTCTGCAAGACAGCACTGAGGGTGGCAGGACTTTGTGTCCCTCCTTTTTAGCATACAGGCACTCTATCTCCATGCACAAGCAAGTCCCCTGAAGATTTGGCTTGGATGAAATGCGTCGGGATGGACTATACAGGGAGAGTGCAGGGCATGTTTGGACAGGGGTAGCTGTGGACTGCCCTTGTAAGGGCAGGAGCTTTGGGGATAGTCTATCGATAGCCCCATAGGGACTGACATAGGGACTGTCGTCTCTGCTACTTTTTCGTATTATCTTCTGACCAGAAACTATCCGGCGCTCCTGGGCCCTCATCTTGGAACCGGAACCACATGTCATAATCTAGTTTTCATGATATCTCCAATATGCTGTGGAGGATATCATCTTGTCCTTTCTGGGGATAACTAGTCTCTGTGGTCACCATACCATTTGTCTGAGACTTCGCCCCAGTGTTTTTATTCACTTGGGTGTTTGGTTTAAGTTTTTTTTGTGTGGCTTTAGTTATAATAAAAGTTATGTTTTATTCTTTCCACTTATGCTTTGTTAGATACATAGTTAAGCCCCTGATGCCAGTGGATGCAGCTCATCTTCGATTTTTGGGGTGACAGGTTCCCTTTAATGTAATGCGAAAGTCACTGGCAAAACCATCTTTGAATAATGGGCTTGTTCCAGGAGGTCTCTAATGCCCAGCGTCTAAACTTTCAGCAGTAGTCCTCAGCTTTACAGCCTCCCTGAACTAACTTACGGATCTTGGATTCAGCCACAGAGACTTTGTCAGGGTCATCATAAATGAGGCCAAGAGCCAACAGAGAAAACCACCAGGAAATCCTCAGTCAAAGAAAATGCCAAAGTCTGTGGATCTCCACAGAGTAAAGCCAAAACAATGCCTACTTGCTGTCTCTCAGATACAGGATGAAGGCGAAAGTATAATTTATAAAAGGCAGAAAATTTACTTCTATCACTGTCGGAAAACAATCTGGCAACTTTACCTGGGACTCTGTGCTACGGAACAGCAGAACATGTGAGCTGCTGTTGTTGTTTAATATCTGCAACCTCCAAAGAAAAAGACTGTGGTTGTGAGGCCAAGGTGTTTACTGGATCCATGCTAAAGCCTTAGAACGCACTAATCGGCTGGCTATAAAGTTATGAATTTGTTCACACTCACACCAGGGAAACACCACATCTACACCCAATTGGTCCCTGTTAGTGTTGAGCATTCCGATACTGCAAATATCGGGTATCGGCCGATATTCGCTGTATCGGAATTCCGATACCGAGTTCAGATACTTTTGCGATATCGGATACCGGAATCGGAAGTTCCCATAGTGCAATGATGCACTATAATGGAGTGTGGGTGGTGCGTGGGTGGAGACTGCGTGTGTGTGTGTGCGGACGGGGTCTGTGCGTGCCTTCCGGGGGTCTGTGTGGGCTACCGGCGCTCTGTGCGGGCTGACGGGGGTCTGTATGGGCCTGCCGGGGCTATGTGCGGGCCGCCGGGGCTCTGTGCGGGCCGCCAGGGGTCTGAACGGGCCTGCCGAGGGTCTGTGTGGGCTGCCTGGGCTCTGTGCGGGCTGCCGGGGGTCTGTGCGTGTGTGCAGGCATCGTCCAATGGGACTACAAGTCCCATCAGACGATGCCTGCTACAGTGACAGTGATTGACACATTAGCCAATGATGGGACAGTAGTAGTCCCATCATCCGGCTAATGTGTTGAATGTTAAAAAAAAATACTACATACTACATACATACTACATACATACATCATACTAAATACATACTACATACATACTACATACATACATACATACTACATCCATACTACATCCATACTACATCCATACTACATACATACTACATACATACATACGTACTACATACATACTACATACTACATACATACTGTTGTGAATTCTGTTGTCGGGCTCCCTCCTGTGGTCATGAATGGTACTTCGGCTGGTTCTGTCCATGGACTTCCTCTATTGGGTGTTTCTGAGTTTCACAGGTGACGAGGTTAATTCGTTAGCTGCTGCTCTATTTAACTCCACTTAGATCTTTGCTCCATGCCATCTGTCAATGTTCCAGTATTGGTCTGTTCACTCCTGGATCGTTCTTGTGACCTGTCTTCCCATCAGAAGCAAAGTTCCAGCTTGTATTTCTTTGGTTTGCTATTTTTCTGTCCAGCTTGCTCTTTAATTTGTTGTCTTGCTTGCTGGAAGCTCTGGGACGCAGAGGGAGCGCCTCCGCACAGTGAGTCGGTGCGGAGGGTCTTTTTGCGCCCTCTGCGTGGTCTTTTTGTAGGTTTTTGTGCTGACTGCAAAGTAACCTTTCCTATCCTCGGTCTGTTCAGTAAGTCGGGCCTCACTTTGCTAGATCTATTTCATCTCTGTGTTTGTATTTTCATCTTTACTCACAGTCATTATATGTGGGGGGCTGCCTTTTCCTTTGGGGAATTTCTCTGAGGCAAGGTAGGCTTTATTTTTCTATCTTCAGGGCTAGCTAGTTTCTTAGGCTGTGCCGAGTTGCATAGGGAGCATTAGGCGCAATCCACGGCTATTTCTAGTGTGTTTGATAGGTTTAGGGATTGCGGTCAGCAGAGTTCCCACGTCCCAGAGCTCGTCCTTATTATCAGTAACTATCAGGTCATTCCGTGTGCTCTTAGCCACCAGGTCCATTATTGTCCTGACCACCAGGTCATAACAACATACATACTACATAAATACTACATACTACATTCATACATACAATACATTCATAAATTGCATACAATACATACATATAGACATACAGTACATTACACATAGATTACATACTCACCATCACTTGTCATTTTGATCCCCAAAGCCAGTGTCATCTGTAAAAAAATATTAAAATAAGAAACAACCAATATACTCCCTGTCCGCAGAAATCCACGAGTGTCCCACGACTATCTCCAGTGGAGAACGGCAGCATCAGATGATGCAACCGCTCTCCAGGGGCTCCAGGAATCCAATGACGGGAGGAAGTTATCCTTCTGCACTGTATTCCTCCGCCGCTGTAACAAATTAGTCCATAGTCTCACTTTTGGCATTGCTGTGTGAGAAATTTTCCCATGCAGCAATTGCTATAAAGTGAGACTTTGAACTATAGTAACCTCAGTGATGCACTGCAGGAGCCATTGTCTCCTGTCAGTGTGTCACTGAGGGTCCTATAGAGCAGTGACATCATCCGATGTCACTGTTCTATAGGAGAGATCATCGTGGGACACTCGTTTTTAATTGGACTACGGCGGACAGGGAGTATATGGCTTATTATTTTATCTTTTTTGCAGGCGCTGAAGTATGGTAAGTATGATTAAATGAAGGGGCTTAATGTACTGTATGTCTATATGTATGTATTGTATGTAATGTATGAATGTACTGTATGTAGTATGTATGTAGTATGTGTGTTTTTTTTTATTCAATACATTAGCCGGATGATGGGACTACTACTGTCCCATCACTGGCTAATCTGTCAATCACTGTCACTGTAGCAGGCATTGTCCAGTGGGACTTGTAGTCCCATTGGATGATGCCTGCACACATGCACAGACCCCCGGCAGCCCGCACAGAGCCCCAACAGGCCACACAGGGCCCGGGCAGGGTGCACAGAGCCCCGGCAGCCCGCACAGAGCCCCGGCAGGCCACACAGAGCCCCGGCAGCCCACACAGAGCCCCAGCAGCCCACACAGAGCCCCGGCAGGCCCGGATAGAACCCAGGCAAGCCTGTACAGACCCCGGGAAGCCCACACAGAGCCCCGGCAGCCCGCACAGAGCCCGGCAAGCCTGCACAGACACCCCTCTTCCCCCACACACAGACACACACAGTGTCCGCCCACGCACCACCCACACTCTTCCCCCCTCCGGAACAGGGTGTAGAAGGACAGAAAGGGCTTATTTACATTCCGATATTTGTGTCCCACTGACTTGCATTGGTATCGGGTATCGGTATCTGCGATATCCGATATTTTTGGGATATTGGCCGATCCAATCTGATACCGATAGTTCTGGATATCGGAAGGTATCGCTCAACACTAGTCCCTGTACATACTAGAAAGGTTTAAGTCGCATTACTAAGCATCACCTCAGACCTGGCTCCCTAAAAGTCGATCTAGGGGTTTCTCGTACCTCCTGAGGAACCATAGAGGAAAAGGGAAAACAGCTTATGATGGTAATATGTTTGATCATGACTGCCTTTCAAAAGCTGGAAATACTCTTTCATATGATTTTTATAGCAATAGTTATCCCTTTGTTTGAAGCTAATAATGCACCTGTGAGTTTACAAACAATAGAGCATGCAGCCTGCCATGCTTGTCAGCAATATCAAATGTCCCCTTTATTCATTTTCCACTATCCAATGTGATAGTTCATGACAGTTGGTTATCAAAGCCAGTGACTATGTTGTCGTTAACAGTTCCACACTGTTGCTCCTTCTCCTACCTCTCCTCCACACCCTGCTGCATGTAACATTGTCTCTTAGGGTCCCCAACAGCCCCAGAGGAGCATTCAACACGTGGAAGTTGCTGTTCTTCTACCATTCTTTTGTTGCAACCTTGTGAGCTATTTTCCAATATAAATATGAGGGGCATGATAATGTTGATGTCACAGCTCTCCCTAATGACAAATTTAGTAACCATTTCGAAAGGCTTCAGGAGGAATACGCATATATTTTTAATTTTTTTAAAAAAAATTTTTTACTCAAGAGTTTTTAGGAAAATTAAACCAGCAATTGTTTAAACACATAGGATACGTGTACATATTGAGAAAAATCTGCTGATTGATTTGTAGGCAAGAAAAATGATGCATAAAATACACATGGTTTTGCAAAGTTTTAAGTTTGCATTTTTCATATTTTTTCCTATTCTTGAAAATGGGTTAAAATTCTGCAAAAAAGTTGAATGAATTGACATGGTATAGATTTGAAATTGCTTTAAAATAAACAGACAAAAACCTACATTGAAAAGAAATACCATACCATGTGATATCAGCACCCACAGATATACAACATAGACCGGACAGGAAGCTAAGACCCAGCGCTAGAGCAAAAGGGGGTAAGTAAAACACTTGACAATTGACAAAAGTTTACTGAAGATGAAAAACCTTTAAAGCTTCATGTATTATTTTAAGCACCAATAACCATGTGAGAAAAATATTTTGTTTTGCTCCAAAAACTGTCTGCAAAATTCCAGTGGCTTACCAAACAACATCAAGCTTTAGTGACCAATCCAAGTTCTTATCAGTGTACTTTGTAGCTAGAACCATTTTTAATTCTGTAAATCAGACCAGTATTCAATTCTTTGTTGTCTTTTGATGTCGTTTTTGTTCTCCAGTGTTGTAGAATATTACATTTCAATGCTGTATGTAATTGTCACAAGCTTTGTAATTTGTCTGATAAATGACAGCAAGAAAGTTTAAAAAAAATTTTGCTCTTCGTAATTCGTAAGAATGCGTCACATTCTTAAGCTTTTTCATTTTGACCAAATGTTAAGGCTTTTTTGCTTTAGATTAGTTAAGTTTTATCAGCTCTCTGCAGACAAGAACTTTAAAAAGGGACAAAAGAGGTTTCAGTTTAATAAAGTATTTATACCCTAGCAGACTCCTTTAGAAGTTTTGAATTAAAGACCTTTAACAAATCCACATTTTATCACAAGAAAGACATCGACTGTAATGGAACTAGCCCTTGGCCGTGTACCAAGTTTATGTTTATGAATAAGTATCTGCAAAATAATTATTTATAGTGGTGGGCAGTAAAAGATAAAACTCATGAAAAATTAAAAAAAATAAAAAGTTTGTGTGGTGCCTTGATACTTGGCCACAAGATTTCAAGGTATGTTCGTGCAAGGATGTGCACCACGGGTAACACTGAGGATGTAGGGGGGTTTGTTTTATTGTAATATACTGATTTTATATAGTTAGACTTTTAAGGATAAATTCATTCAAAGGTTTATGCCAGAAAACTGACATTTTGAATTGGTGAAAAAATGTTGCTACTTTTAGCATTTTCACTTTGGTTCCAAGCAGCTGTGCCAAGATGGGCAGGGCTAGGGAAAAGACAAGGTGGAATGGTGCGTGGTTATCCTCACCCATCATATCCACTAATAATGGCAGCATTTATAATGTCAGAACTCTTGCTCCTTTTCTTGACTGGAGGAACATTTAGGTCACAGTTAGGCGGCCATGTTACTCGTCCAAGGATCTCATCTCAATTTTCCGACTGGCCATTGGCTTTCCTGACCTGAACATGACAGCTGTATAGAAATACATGCTGTCACACTCAGATCAAGTGAGCCAATGTCTAGTCCTATGATTGCAATGTGATCCTCGAGTGAGTAATACGGCTGCCTGGCTGCGCACTTTTAGAGAGGCTAATGGAGGCGCATTCCTCCCTTAATGAATTTAGTGCATTACACATCCTCATTAAGACTGGCCTACAAAATGTCACGCTTAATGAATCAGGACAGGGACCAAATATTTATTAATCCTTTGTTATTTAGACATGATCGTTCTTGGGCATTGGGTAGATTTGAGCTGCCAGTTGGGGCACGAACCTCCTTGTTAGGTTCAGGAGATTGGCATATTGAGCACAATATCTAGAATAGGGCCAAGATAGAGCCAAATGCATTGTGAGAATTGTGCTATTGTGACACCAAAGAAAAGGCAGTACCCCAGCTAAGCACTGAGATCAGTCATTATGGACAAAAATAACATGGGATATCATTCCTGTTGTATCTGAATATCAGGCATCTAAAGTAAATTTACCAGTGGATTTGGACAGGACTCCAGATGCACACCACTGGACTTTTTGGATTTTGTTGATTAATTATACTGTGTGTTTGTGAAAGACAAATCTTGCAAAATGGGATTTCTGCACTCATGGTGGTGATAAGATGTGTCAAGGACCAGAATGTGGATGAGGAGCAGGGGAGGGGTTAGAGAGGTGAGTAGAAAGGTGAAAATAAGTTTTGTTCTTTTTACATATTATGTTTATTATGTTCTGTGTTGAATTGTGCCAGATCTGCTTATCTCTAGATATAACATTTCCAAATAATTGCATTCTTGTTTTCTTTACATTTTACAGTGTATCAACTTATTGGGATTTGTATACATATACAGCTCTGGCAAAAATTAAGAGACCACTGCAAAATGTTCAGTTTGTCTAATTTTTCTTTTTATAGGTATATTTATGAGTACAATATAAATTGTCCATTTATTCTATAAACTTCTGACAACATGTTTCCGAATTTCCAAGCAATACATTTTAGATTTTTTTTCTGAAAAGGAGAAATGGCCAAAATGTAAAACCAAAACAGTGCTTTCAGGGTATGTTTCCACGTGCAGGAAACGCTGCGTGTCTGACGCTGCATTGAGCCGCAGCGTCAGACACGCAGCGTCCAGATGTTACAGCATAGTGGAGGGGATTGAATGAAATCCCGTCTCCACTATGCGTGGTAACACGCACGCGGCGGCCCTGCGACTCCGGACATGCTGCGCGTCTTTTCAGATCGCAGCATGTCCGTATATCTAGCACAGGGCCCTATGTGATGGGTGCGAAGATGCCGGATGTGTGCTATGAACACATCCGGCATCATCGCGGCAAAGCCGCTCCGACGATACCGCCTGCCATCCTGAAAGTGGACACATACCCTTAGTCCTCAAATAATGCAAAGAAAACAAGTTCATAATCATTTAGAAACAACAATACTAATGTTTTAACTCAGGAAGAGTTCAGAAATCAATATTTTGTGGAATAACCATGATTTTTAATCACAGCTTTCATTTGTCTTGGCATGCTTTCCACCAGTCTTTCACACTGCTTCTGGCGCAAAAATGTAAGCAGTTCTTCTTTGTTTGATGGCTTGTGACTGTCCATCATCCTCTTGATTACATTCCAGAGGTTTTCAATGGGGTTCAGGTCTGGAGAGTGGGCTGCCCATGTCAGGTTTTTGATGTGGTGGTCTCTTAAATTTTGCTAGAGCTGTATGTGATCATTACATTGGTTGGTTGTCCAATAGCAAAGGTTATGTACACAAATAAACTTGTTAATTTTTGTTCCTTTCGCTGCATAAGTGAAAAGTGAAGAAACATTCTAAATAGTTTTCATTAAAAATGTTTTATTGTTTTGCATTTTATCTGTTAGTCTGTTAAATAATTAAGTGCATTGCGATAAATGCTCTACTTTCATCCCCCACCCTTCACTCAGTGTTAGTGATAGCAGTAACAAAGGGACAACAGGCTATATGCAAGGAACAGAGCACATGGAGAGGAAAGTATGGTATTAGAACGATGCAGCACTCTGGATATGCACTGACCTCACATCCAGCCTTTATTAATTGGTAAGAACCTCAAGATAAAAATCCAAATTTTGGATTTTTCCAAATCGGGTATCAGGAAATCTGAAAATGTTGAAGGAAGGACAGAATAAATGATCAATGAATGAATGAATGAATATTGTAGACAGAAATTTAGAACAATTTTATTCATTAAAGTTACCCACTAACTAGCGTAAAAAATTATTTTTCCATTTTAAAGGTGTTCTTAGCCTTTAATTCTCTTGATACTATAAAGAGAAGCAATGAGGAAAAAGTAAAGAAGCTCATTGCAGATCGTAAGGGACAGTCTTGCAGTTAACAGTAAAAACTGATTGAGAGATAAAGAAGGCTAAAGAAGTAAACATTGAACAGAGGACTCAAACTTATATAAAGATAAATGTATGTGATCAAATTAATGTAGTTAGCAGGGCTGTCACTAGGAATTTCAGGGCCCCATACTGTCAAAATTTGGGGGCCCCCTTGAAACTCCGCCCAGGCTCCACCCCCAGTTCCACTTCCACCCTAGCTCCGCCTCCACCCCTCGGACCTTCCACAGTTCCTCCCCCTTCTCTTGGAAAAGCTCAACTTCTGGTGAATATCGGTCTGCAATTGGACCGTGGTGCATGGACGGGACGCAGGTCTCCTGATCTGAAATTTGCAGCCTCACAGCATGTATGAGGATGCTGGTCAGGAGATCGGCGCCCAGTCCGTGCACTGCTGTGGGAACTTAGACCGACAGCCCCATTTCAAAAATTACACTGCCATAATAATAAAGACGTTTCCGATCATATATACAGTGGGGCAAAAAAGTATTTAGTCAGTCAGCAATAGTGCAAGTTCCACCACTTAAAAAGATGAGAGGCGTCTGTAATTTACATCATAGGTAGACCTCAACTATGGGAGACAAACTGAGAAAAAAAATCCAGAAAATCACATTGTCTGTTTTTTTATCATTTTATTTGCATATTATGGTGGAAAATAAGTACCGTATATACTCGAGTATAAGCCGACCCGAGTATAAGCCGACCCCCCTAATTTTGCCACAAAAAACTGGGAAAACTTATTGACTCGAGTATAAGCCTAGGGTGGAAATGCAGCATTTACCGGTGAATTTCAAAAATAAAAATAGATCATTATTTCCCCATAGCTGTGCCATATAGTGCTCTGCACCGTTCATATTTCCCCATAGGTGTGAACCATATAGTGCTCTGCACCAATCATTGTGCCCCCTAGCTGTGCCATATACGGTGCTCTGCACCGTTCATTGTGCCCCCTAGCTGTGCCATATACGGTGCTCTGCACCGTTCATTGTGCCCCATAGCTGTGCCATATACGGTGCTCTGCACCGTTCATTGTGCCCCATAGATGTGCCATATACGGTGCTCTGCACCGTTCACTGTGCCCCATAGCTGTGCCATATACGGTGCTCTGCACCGTTCACTGTGCCCCATAGCTGTGCCATATACGGTGCTCTGCACCGTTCACTGTGCCCCATAGCTGTGCTGTGCCATATACGGTGCTCTGCACCGTTCACTGTGCCCCATACATAGCTGTGCTGTGCCATATACGGTGCTCTGCACCGTTCACTGTGCCCCATAGCTGTGCTGTGCCATATACGGTGCTCTGCACCGTTCACTGTGCCCCATACATAGCTGTGCTGTGCCATATACGGTGCTCTGCACCGTTCACTGTGCCCCATAGCTGTGCTGTGCCATATACGGTGCTCTGCACCGTTCACTGTGCCCCATAGCTGTGCTGTGCCATATACGGTGCTCTGCACCGTTCACTGTGCCCCATAGCTGTGCTGTGCCATATACGGTGCTCTGCACCGTTCACTGTGCCCCATACATAGCTGTGCTGTGCCATATACGGTGCTCTGCACCGTTCACTGTGCCCCATAGCTGTGCTGTGCCATATACGGTGCTCTGCACCGTTCACTGTGCCCCATAGCTGTGCTGTGCCATATACGGTGCTCTGCACCGTTCACTGTGCCCCATAGCTGTGCTGTGCCATATACGGTGCTCTGCACCGTTCACTGTGCCCCATAGATGTTCCACATAAATTTGTGCCGCCGCTGCCGCAATAAAGGAAAAAAAACACATACTCACCTCCCTTGATTGCAGCTCCCGGCGTCTCGTTCCGGCGCCTCCATCTTCCCGGCGTCTCTGCTCTGACTGATCAGGCAGAGGGCGCCGCGCACACTGTATGCGTCATCGCGCCCTCTGCCTGAACAGTCAGAGAGCAGAGACGCCGGGAAGATGGAGGCGCCGGCCGGGAAGATGGATCGGCGGCTGGAACGAGGACAGGTGAATATGCTATACTCACCTAGTCCTGGCGATCCTCGCGCTGTCCCCTCCTGTCTTCGGTGCCGCAGCTTCTTTCTCTATCAGCGGTCACCGGCACCGCTGATTAGAGAAATGAATAAGCGGCTCCGCCCCTATGGGAGGTGGAGCCGCTTATTCATTTCTGTAATGAGCGGTCCCACGTGACCGCTGAAGAGAGGAAGAAACTGCAGCGCCGAAGCCCGTGGGACGGCAGGGACAGCGCGAGGATCGCTGGGACTAGGTAAGTATACCTCAGCGCCCTCACCCCCTCACCCGCCGACCCCACCGCTACCGTGACTCGAGTATAAGCCGAGGGGGGCACTTTCAGCCCAAAAATTTGGGCTGAAAATCTCGGCTTATACTCGAGTATATACGGTATTTGGTCAGAAGCAAACAATCAAGATTTCTGGCTCTCACAGACCTGTAACTTCTTCTTTAAGAGTCTCCTCTTTCCTCCACTCATTACCTGTAGTAATGGCACCTGTTTAAACTTGTTATCAGTATAAAAAGACACCTGTGCACACCCTCAAACAGTCTGACTCCAAACTCCACTATGGTGAAGACCAAAGAGCTGTCAAAGGACACCAGAAACAAAATTGTAGCCCTGCACCAGGCTGGCAAGACTGAATCTGCAATAGCCAACCAGCTTGGAGTGAAGAAATCAACAGTGGGAGCAATAATTAGAAAATGGAAGAAATACAAGACCACTGATAATCTCCCTCGATCTGGGGCTCCACGCAAATTCCCACCCGTGGGGTCAGAATGATCACAAGAACGGTGAGCAAAAATCCCAGAACAACGCGGGGGGACCTAGTGAATGAACTGCAGAGAGCTGGGACCAATGTAACAAGGCCTACCATAAGAAACACACTACGCCACCATGGACTCAGATCCTGCAGTGTCAGATGTGTCCCACTGCTTAAGCCAGTACATGTCCGGGCCCGTCTGAAGTTTGCTAGAGAGCATTTGGATGATCCAGAGGAGTTTTGGGAGAATGTCCTATGGTCTGATGAAACCAAACTGGAACTGTTTGGTAGAAACACAACTTGTCGTGTTTGGAGGAAAAAGAATACTGAGTTGCATCCATCAAACACCATACCTACTGTAAAGCATGGTGGTGGAAACATCATGCTTTGGGGCTGTTTCTCTGCAAAGGGGCCAGGATGACTGATCCGGGTACATGAAAGAATGAATGGGGCCATGTATCGTGAGATTTTGAGTGCAAACCTCCTTCCATCAGCAAGGGCATTGAAGATGAAACGTGGCTGGGTCTTTCAACATGACAATGATCCAAAGCACACCGCCAGGGCAACGAAGGAGTGGCTTCGTAAGAAGCATTTCAAGGTCCTGGAGTGGCCTAGCCAGTCTCCAGATCTCAACCCTATAGAAAACCTTTGGAGGGAGTTGAAAGTCCGTGTTGCCAAGCGAAAAGCCAAAAACATCACTGCTCTAGAGGAGATCTGCATGGAGGAATGGGCCAACATACCAACAACAGTGTGTGGCAACCTTGTGAAGACTTACAGAAAACGTTTGACCTCTGTCATTGCCAACAAAGGATATGTTACAAAGTATTGAGATGAAATTTTGTTTCTGACCAAATACTTATTTTCCACCATAATATGCAAATAAAATGTTAAAAAAACAGACAATGTGATTTTCTGGATTTTTTTTTCTCAGTTTGTCTCCCATAGTTGAGGTCTACCTATGATGTAAATTACAGACGCCTCTCATCTTTTTAAGTGGTGGAACTTGCACTATTGCTGACTGACTAAATACTTTTTTGCCCCACTGTACGTCTTTTAACTGACCTGAGATGTAAGAGAATAGCCTCCCCATACAGGTAACAATCCAGCATCTGTCGGTTGTACACTATAGCTGACAACTTGCTGTACCAGCCACGATCAGTATTTGCACCATCTAAATCTGTTTAACCCCTTAGATGCTGCTGTCAATAGTGACTACATCATTATAAATGGTTAACAGAGTGTGGGGGCTTCTTCTTTGTCACAATTGGTGCCCTCAGATCATGATTTTGCGGTCCTGATGTTTGCCATGGCAATTCATGACCAAATAGTGGCCTTAGAGTCTGACGGCTGTAGTAATCTGTTTAGAAGTTAGCAACATTTAGGTGGTAAAAATACACATTTTCATTTCTGTCATACCACTTTGCATTAATTCCTGTAAAGCACCTGAAGGGTTAATAAACTACCTGACAGCAGTTTTCAATATGATTAGGGGTGCTGTTTTTAAAATGGTATCATGTTTGTGGGTTTCCCAATAATGGAATTCCGATACCGAGATCCGATATTTTTGTGATATCGGGTATCGGTATCGGAAGTGTAAAATAAAGAATTAAAAAAAAAAATATTGTTATATTCACCTCTCCGGCGGCCCCTGGACATCTGCGCGAGGAACCGGCGTCCGGCACGGCTTCTTTCTTCAAAATGCGCGCCTTTAGGACCTGTGGTATGACGTCCCGGCTTCTGATTGGTCGCGTGCCGCCCATGTGACCGCCACGCGACCAATCAGAAGCCGCGACGTCATTCCTCAGCTAAAGTCCTAGAATGAGCGCCTTTTAGGACCTGAGGAATGACGTCGCGGCTTCTGATTGGTCGCGTGGCGGTCACATGGGCGGCACGCGACCAATCAGAAGCCGGGACGTCATTCCACAGGTCCTAAAGGCGCGCATTTTGAAGAAAGAAGCCGTGCCGGACGCCGGATCCTCCCGCTGATGTCCAGGGGCCGCCGGAGAGGTGAATATAACAATATTTTTTATTTTAATTCTTTATTTTACACTTTAATATGGATCCCAGGGCCTGAAGGAGAGTTTCCTCTCCTTCAGACCCTGGGATCCATGAGGATACATTCCGATACTTGATGTCCCATTGACTTGTATTGGTATCGGATATCGGTATCGGCGATATCCGATATTTTTCGGATATATTTTTTATACTATCCGATACCGATACTTTCAAGTATCGGACGGTATCGCTCAACACTAGTCACAAGCAGGATCTAAGTCCCGGACCGCTTGTGCACTCAGGGTCTGTCATGTTTGCCAGCAGTCAGGACATCTAGCCACCAGATGTCCTCAGCGGTCGAGGAAACGTCAGCGTCTAGTGGTAGTAGGTGGAGGTACACTAGACACGGCGACGTTTGCCTCTAAGTTGTCCTTTAAGGGGACAATTACTATTGGCTCATTCTCCCACTCGGTAGAGCTCTGCGTGGATTCTGGGGCGGAGGGCAATTTTATGTCTTCTGCCTTTGCCCAACGTCACGCAATACCCCTGGTTATGCTTGCTCAACCAGTAACGGTGCGAGTGGTGAATGGGTCGACATTGCCCTCACAGATAACACACCAGACCATCCCTTTTACTCTGTCCATGTCGCCATCTCATCAGGAGATAATTTCTCTGCTCGTCATTCCTGAAGGAATTGATGAGGTCCTGTTGGGAATACCTTGGCTACGGTACCACTCTCCTCATATCGAGTGGTCCTCAGGCAGAATTCTGGGTTGGGGTGAATCTTGTGGGGGTAGGTGTCAGAGGGAGTGCGTTCAGGTTGCTACTACTGAGGTACCCGCAGATCTATCCTCTCTCCCCAAGCAGTATTGGTCTTATGCAGACGTGTTCTCCAAAAAGGCGGCGGAGGTCCTTCCGCCTCATCGCCCCTATGACTGTCCTATTGATCTCTTGCCTGGTGCTGAGCCTCCCCGGGGTCGAGTTTATCCGCTATCTCTCCCGGAGACGGAGGCAATGTCACAGTACATCCAGGAAAATCTGGCAAGAGGATTCATTAGGAAGTCAGTGTCACCTGCTGGGGCAGGGTTCTTCTTCGTGCAGAAGAAGAATGGGGAATTGCGCCCATGCATAGACTACAGGGGTCTTAACGCCATCACCGTTAAGAATAAGTATCCTTTGCCCTTGATATCTGAGTTATTCGATAGACTTCGGGGAGCAAGGGTATTTACTAAATTAGATTTGCGGGGTGCTTACAACCTGATTCGCATCCGTGAGGGGGACGAATGGAAGACGGCCTTTAACACCAGGGATGGGCACTATGAATATCTGGTGATGCCCTTCGGGCTCTGTAATGCCCCAGCCGTTATCCAAGACTTTGTGAACGATATCTTCCGGGATATGCTTTCCACCTCGGTCGTAGTCTATCTGGATGATATTCTTATCTACTCTCCAGATATTGACTCCCACCGGAGAGATGTTTGCAAAGTCTTCGACCTCCTACGGGCAAACTTCCTCTATGCCAAATTGGAGAAGTGTATGTTTGAGCAGGAGTCTTTACCTTTCCTGGGCTACATCATCTCGGCCCAGGGATTGGCTATGGATCCTGCCAAACTACAGGCAGTGATGGACTGGCAGGAACCCCATTCTCTGAAAGCGGTGCAGCGCTTTATGGGGTTCGTAAATTACTATCGTCAGTTCATCCCCCACTTCTCAACCCTGGTAGCTCCCTTGGTATCCCTCACCAAGAAGGGAGCGAATCCTAAATCGTGGTCCGAAGAGGTCTCCAAGGCCTTCACTTCTATTAAGTCCCACTTTGCTAGCGCTCCCATCTTACATCGTCCCGATGTGGATAAGCCATTCCTAATGGAGGTGGATGCCTCTTCCGTTGGTGCAGGAGCAGTCCTCTATCAAAAGGATGCTCAAGGTCGGAAGCATCCATGCTTCTTCTTCTCAAAAACCTTCTCACCAGCGGAGAGAAATTACTCCATCGGGGATAGGGAGTTGCTGGCAATGAAGTTGGCCTTTTCGGAATGGAGACATCTCTTGGAGGGTGCTCGGTTCCCATTCCAAGTCTTCACGGACCACAAGAATTTGGTCTATTTACAGACAGCCCAGCGGCTGAATTCTCGTCAGGCCAGATGGTCCTTGTTTTTCTCCCGGTTCCACTTCACTCTACATTATCTCGCCGGGGAGAAGAACATTCGTGCTGATGCTCTCTCTCGCTCCCTGGTGTCAACTGTGGAGGAGGAGGACGAGCCTCGGCTCATTGTCCCTTCAGAGAGTCTGAGAACCGTAGCTCCGGTATCGATTGAGTCTGTGCCTCCGGGCAAGACTTTTGTCCCCATCAATTTGCGTCCGGAGGTTCTCTCGTGGGCTCATTCGTCCAGAGTGGGTGGACACTTTGGGGCAAAGAGGACATCTGAGTTGTTGGCGAGAATGTATTGGTGGCCACATATGGTTCGTGACGTTGGAGACTACGTTCGGGCATGTGTCTCTTGTGCCAAAAATAAGTCTCTCCGTCAACGGCCAGCTGGGTTGTTATACCCTCTGCCGGTAGCAGACAGGCCCTGGGAGATGGTCGGGATGGACTTTGTGGTGGGTTTGCCCAAGTCACGTGGCTGTACTGTCATTTGGGTTATCACCGACCATTTTTCTAAAATGGTGCATTTGGTGCCGCTTCCCCGGCTACCTTCTGCACGGGCCTTGGCAGCATTGTTTGTTAAACACATCTTCCGTCTTCACGGTATGCCAGACAAAATTGTCAGTGACCGGGGTCCCCAGTTTGCGTCTCGGTTCTGGAGAGAGCTTTGTCGCCTTCTCAGTATCGAGTTGAATCTCTCTTCGGCATATCATCCCGAGACGAATGGGTTGGTGGAGAGAGCCAACCAGACCTTGGTCACATATCTGCGACATTTTGTCTCTGCTAAACAAGATGACTGGGCATCTTTGCTACCGTGGGCGGAGTTTGCTCTTAACAATGCTGTAGCTGACTCCACTGGACAGACCCCATTCCTCCTTAACTATGGTCAGCATCCGCGGGTACCTGTGCCCATGCCCGTGTCTTCCGCCGATTCCAGGGTGGCAGACTGGGCTGTGGAGGCACGGGACATTTGGGATCGCACTCAGGATGCCATTCGGGCTTCCAAGGAGAGAATGAGGTCCTCCGCCGATGTTCATCGGCGCCCCGCTCCGACCTTTGCTCCTGGCGACTTGGTGTGGCTCTCCGCCCGTAACATCAGGCTGCGAGTTGAGTCCACTAAGTTTGCGCCTCGCTACTTGGGTCCCTTCAAGGTTCTCGAACAGGTTAATCCTGTGGTCTACCGCCTGGCTCTTCCTCCACGCTTGGGTATCACCGACACCTTTCACGTGTCCCTCTTGAAACCCGTATACATGTCCCAGTTTTCCGAGTCATCTGCCGGGACATCGGGTTCGTCTACGGACGATTACGAGGTGAACGCTATTTTGGGGTGTAAGGTGGTACGCGGCAAAAAGTTCTATCTGGTGGATTGGAAGGGTTATGGTCCAGAGAACAGGTCATGGGAGCCTGCTGAAAACATTCGGGCCCCACAGCTCATTGCTGCCTTCGAACATAGCGAGGCCCAAGGAGGGGGGCCCTAGGAGGGGGGGTAATGTTAGGAGTCGAGTTTCCTCTGCTGCACAGGGGGAATCTCGATCCGTCTCCGCTGCGGTCTCCCATTCTCCTCCAGCCGCAGTGGAACCTGCTCAGCAGGGACGTCGATCCCAGCGTCTCGCTCAGTCTGACTCTGTGAGAAGAGTTACTGCTGCTTCTCCAGCTTCTGCCTGTAAAGCCTATACTGGTCAGCAGCGAGTGGACTTCTCTGGGACTAAGTCCTTGTCTGCGCACACTGAGCATGCCCAGGGCAAGATCTCCCGTTGGAGATCGAGGGTCATGTGCTCAGACTCTGCAGCGCATTCTATTGGTCCTCTTGGCAGGTCTTGGAAGGGCAAAGTTTCTGTGGCCGCTTCCTGTCCTGCAACTATATAAACTGCGCATGACCGCACGGCCATGCGCTAGTGTACAATTTAATACGTGTGTTTGTTGTGAGTGCAAGTCGTTCTTTAAATACCCCTACCCTATTGTATGATTGTTCGCGTATGGAGTATGGCTGCTATCTAGCGCCCGACTTATCACTCAACGTGTCACACACGTGTCAGCGTCTACTGCTGTGACCGCCAGTGCGGTGCCACGCGCCAGTGTGCGCTTCCTGACCCACGTCTGGGTGCTTAGTGGTGCCTGCCAGCACGGCACAGTTCGCACTTCGGTGCCTTCATTATATAATTCCTTTCACACCCAGTTGCGGTGTAGTGCCAGCAAGGGTCTAATCGGACTACAATCCCTGTTGGGGTTTAGTTCGCTGACCACTTGCTCGCGCTCTATGTGCGGTACCGCGGTCCTGTGACGCAACAGGATCGCTTTCTTCACGCTGGGTGAGGTTTAACCCACGCGTGTATACTTTTGTATACCGCCATATTGTCTGTCGTTTCCTAGCAGCAGGTTTCACCTGCACGGTGGACCCCGGACTGCGAACGCATCTATATCATCTCTCTTGGTGCGTTCCGCCAGTCCTAACACCCAGGACCCTGTTGGATGCGCCCACCAGTCCCCATAAATCTCCCCTTGGACCCTGTTGGATGCAGCCCGGAGTCCCTACTAGCCTCCCCCTGGATTCTGTTGGATTCGGCCCCCTGTCCCCACTAGCCTCCCCCTGGACCCTGTTGGATGCGGCCCCAAGTCTCCACTAGCCTCCCCCTGGATTCTGTTGGATGCGGCCCCCAGTCCCCAATAGCCTCCCCCTGGACCCTGTTGGATTTGGCCCCCAGTCCCCACTTGCCTCCCCCTGGACCCTGTTGGATGCGGCTCCCAGTCCCCACTAGCCTCCCCCTGGACCCTGTTGGATGCAGCCCCAAGTCCCCACTTGACTCCCCTGGATTCTGTTGGATGCGGCCCCCAGTCCCCACTAACCTCCCCCTGGATTCTGTTGGATGCGGCCCCCAGTCCCCACTAGGCTCCCCCTGGAACCTGTTGGATGTGGCCCCAAGTCCCCAATAGTCTCCCCTGAATTCTGTTGTATGCGGCCTCCAGTCCCCACTAGCCTCCCCCTGGATTCTTTTGGATGCAGCCCCCAGTCCCCACTAGCCTCCCCATGGACCCTGTTGGATGCGGCCCCCAGTCAGCACTCGCCTTCCCTCATCAGCCACAAGATACCAGTACAGACACAGCCACAGTGAGCCACCTAAAGCCTCTTTTCACCAGGGAGACTCACCCTGCTCGCCCGCCCACCCTCCACCCGTTGCCTCTGCCTGATCTGCCTTCAGCCTCCACCTGCTCGTCCGTCATCCGCCCCAGTCAGAAGAACATAACGGCAAAAGCAACGACCTCCAAGACCACCCAACCTGAAACAGCGAGAAGAGGTTATACCACAGTGCCCACCGGATGGGGTCACACAGGGGAGAATGAGATACAGCTAAGCACAAGGGATCACATGGGAGAGGTTTAGATGCACAGCTCAGCAGACAGTATCACACAGGATAGGATTAGATACACAGCTCAGCAGTCAGTAACACAGGATAGAATTAGATACACAGCTCAGCAGACAGTATCACACAGGATAGGATTAGATACACAGCTCAGCAGACAGTATCACACAGGATAGGATGAGATACACAGATCAGCAGACAGTATCACACTGGAGAGGATTAGATACACGGCTCAGCAGTCAGTATCACACAGGAGAGGATTAGATACATGGCTCAGCAGTCAGTATCACACAGGAGAGGATTAGATACACGGCTCAGCAGTCAGTATCACACAGGAGAGGATTCGATACACGGCTCAGCAGTCAGTATCACATAGGAGAGGATTAGATACACGGCTCAGAAGTCAGTATCACACAGAAGAGGATTCGATACACAGCTCAGCAGTCAGTATCACACAGGATAGGATGAGATACACAGATCAGCAGACAGTATCACACAAGAGAGGATTAGATACAGCTCAGCAGGCAGTATCATACGGGAGAGGATGAGATACACAGCTCAGCAGACAGTATCACACAGGAGAGTATTAGATTCACAGCTCAGCAGACAGTATCACACAGGATAGGATTAGCAACAACTCAGCAGACGGTATCACACAGGTTTAGATACACGGCTCAGCAGACAGTATCACACAGGAGAGGATTAGATACATGGCTCAGCAAACAGTATCACACAGGATAGGATTAGAAACAATTCAGCAGATGGGATCCTCGGAGTGATTCACCCTGCTCGTCCGTCATCTGCAGTCCACCTCCACGTGACACCGCACGCTGCTCTCTCTGCTCCGGAATGAGGAAGTGGAGCAGCGTGTGACGTCAGGCAGGACCATGATGCACCTGGGTCGGCCGCAGCTTTTACAGGTACGGTGCCATTTTCCTTTCGCCGGATGCATTATCAGCACTGAAGGTGTATCTTTAAAACACCACAGTGCTGTTATGCATAGGGGGTTCGGAAGCCAGGCTTGAACAAAATGTCCAGGGGCCCAATGAGAAGCAAAGAGAGGAGGGGCCTGAGCTGCCAGCGTGTTTGGGCCTCCCTTTTTGCTCCTCATCACCGGGCCCAATACAGTAGTAAGGGCAGTAATGGCCCTGATGGCGGCCCTGGTAGTTAGGAGAAATCGACTTGAAGTACAGAAGGGTCAAAGTGATAGAGGGGAACAAGCACATGTAACCGCAAGAAAAAGTAACACAAGGTATAAAGCTTAGATTGAGGGTATTCATTATTTAAATGGTCAATTAGTTCATAAAATATATTTCAATAGTTCGTCCTGTTTGTGCTGTTTTCAATGTGAAGAAGCTTGCCACCATGCCTTTTAAATATTAGCCCTATTTTGGGAGCTGTTTCATGTGTGTGTACTCTCAAGATGGTAAGTTTCCCAGCAGTGGTAAAGTATAGCTTTAACTCCTTCATGACCCGGGGTATTTTCATTTTTTCTTTTTCATTTTTCACTCCCCTCCTTCCCATAGCCATAACTTTTTTATTTTTCTGTCAATATGGCCATGTGAGGGCTTATTTTTTGCAGGACAAGCTGTATTTTGAATGACATCATTGATTTTAGCATGTCATGTACTAGAAAACAGGAAAAAAATTCCAAGTGCAGTGAAATTGAAAAAAAAGTGCAATCCCGCAGTTGTTTTTTGTTTGGCTTTTTTGCTAGGTTCACTAAATTCTAAAACTGACCTTTTATTTTGATTCTCCAGGTCATGACGAGTTAATAGACACCAAACATGTCTGGTTTCTTTTTAGTCTAAGTGGTGACAAAAATTCCAAACTTTGCTAAACAAAAAAAAAATTGCTCCATTTTTCGATACCCGTAGTGTCTCTATTTTTCATGATCTGGGGTCGCGTGAGGGCTTATTTCTTGCACGTCGAGCTGACATTTTTAAGTATACCATTTTGGTGCAGATATGTTAGCGTGGTGATCAGGTTAATCCTTTTTTTATTGATAGATTGGGCTATTCTGAAAGAGGCAATACCAAATATGTGTATATTTGATTTTTTTATTGCTTTATTTTGAATAGGGCGAAAGGGGGATGATTTAAACTTTTATAATTTTTTTTATTTTTTTTCATATTTTTTAAAACATTTTTTTTTTTACTTTTTCCATGCTTCAGTAGCCTCCATGGGAGGCTAGAGGCTGGCACAACTCGATCGGCTCTGCTACATAGGAGCGATGCTCAGATCGCTCCTATATAGCTGAATTCCTGCCCGATGGCCGGAAGCGGTAATAAATGCCACTGTCAGCATTTGACAGCGGCATTTAACTAGTTAATAGCGGCGGGTGAATCGCGATTCCACCAGCCGCTATCGCTGGCACATGTCAGCTGTTCAAAACAGCTGACATGTCCCGGCTCTGATGTGGGCTCACCGCCGGAGCCCGCATCAAAGCAGGGGATCTGACCTTGGACGTACTATCCCATCTGAGGTCAGAAAGGGGTTAAAACATTATGGAAAGTCATGAGATATGTGACCAGCATGGTTGTGCAGTGGCATTGACCAAAGCCACACAATAGAAAAATAGGACAGGGCAGCAATGGCAGCTCTGGCAACAGCAGTGCTACAATATAGATGACATGATAAACAGGCTCAGGTTACCCAGCTGAGCATGGGCCATTGGCACTGGCATCAGCAGAACTGAGATAAAGACAGACAGTGGACAGGTAGGCAGATGCATTGTCTGGTGTTATCATTGGCATCAGCTGTAGGTCAATGAATGGCCTCGTGGATTCATGAGTTGTTGCATTGTGTGTGACAAAGTGATCGCTCTGAACCCGTCTTTGACAGTACACTGGAGGTTGCCCATGACAGTACATTAGCTATGTCAGTTCTTGACACTAGTCCAATCTGCTGAGCCACAAATCCATGGGATTAGAGCTTAGAATATTTCCAGGAGAAAGTACACAGTGCAGGAAAGACTGAACTTGGTTTCTCAGACAGTGCGACTCTGGTGGTATGCATCAGGTTGGTGCAGGGTTAGACAAAACATCTGGTCCATCATGTCATAAATATTGCAATCGCTACTGCTGCCTTATTTGTTCTAGCTGTAGTGCTGGCCCAGGCAGGGGGAATGGGGTAGTTCATTCTGTTAATAATGGAGAGCGGTTTTCTAGTTAGACATGCGGTGGTTCATACCATTTAATGGCTAACTGAAAAGATGTTGATGTATAGCAAACATTTAGAGACTACTGAGGTCTCTTCATCAGGCATAAAATAACACAAAATCTGAAGTGTCACATTTTTATACACAACAGGACATAGAATAATAATATTAAAATATATATTTATATTACAGCACGCACACCTTGTGAAGCCGACAGACATTTGCATTTCTTGATTTTTCTGTTGTATTAAACTCACAAGCCAGGAATCACCCTTTCTGTGACACACAAGCCTTGGCTTCATGATTTTTATTTAGTAGCAAAAACAGGAGTGAGAGGTATTTCACTGCCCTCCTAATTTGCGGTGCGTGAAGAAAAAAAAAGACTGTTATTAAAGTGCTGGATATCACAGAACAATTAATTTAATATCATATCATTTGAATCTTTGGATTATTATTCACAGACAGAAACTACCACTCCCATTTTTAAAGTGTTTCAGCATTGCAGTAGTACACCACAATCAGATCTCGACCCTTTCCTAACATAGTAACATAGTAACATAGTTAGTAAGGCCGAAAAAAGACATTTGTCCATCCAGTTCAGCCTATATTCCATCATAATAAATACCCAGATCTACGTCCTTCTACAGAACCTAATAATTGTATGATACAATATTGTTCTGCTCCAGGAAGACATCCAGGCCTCTCTTGAACCCCTCGACTGAGTTCGCCATCACCACCTCCTCAGGCAAGCAATTCCAAACCCTATATGGAAAGAGATGTGTGCTCTGACCTCCTACGCCTACACTATAAAAAACCTAAAAAGGCGCTGCTCTGCCATCTTTTGTACTAACTGTCATAGTTCCCAGTGATTGACTGTCATAGACCATGTAATAACATAGCTGCAAGGCATTAAGGGGAAGCTCTCGCGGCTGTGCATGATGTCATCAGCCCGATCTTTGAGTCTTCAGCCGTGCATTTAAAGATTTTTTTTTGTGACTCTTACAAATCCATTTGCAAACTGTTCAAATTCACAGGAATCTGTGAGTTTGAGGAAATTCGACTCAATGTCAGTACTCAGTGGATTGATCTGCTCCGCTCTAAGATACATATTGGAAAAGTTAGAGGCTATTGTTTTCTTTTTTGTTGTATACTCCCTCAGTATAATATGACAATAGGATATTTGTAAAAAAATAAAGCTATAATACTGTATACATTCACCAACCTAACATACATAGTAACATAGTAACATAGTTAGTAAGGCCGAAAAAAGACATTTGTCCATCCAGTTCAGCCTATATTCCATCATAATAAATCCCCAGATCTACGTCCTTCTACAGAACCTAATAATTGTATGATACAATATTATTCTGCTCCAGGAAGACATCCAGGCCTCTCTTGAACCCCTCGACTGAGTTCGCCATCACCACCTCCTCAGGCAAGCAATTCCAGATTCTCACTGCCCTAACAGTAAAGAATCCTCTTCTATGTTGGTGGAAAAACCTTCTCTCCTCCAGACGCAAAGAATGCCCCCTTGTGCCCGTCACCTTCCTTGGTATAAACAGATCCTCAGCGAGATATTTGTATTGTCCCCTTATATACTTATACATGGTTATTAGATCGCCCCTCAGTCGTCTTTTTTCTAGACTAAATAATCCTAATTTCGCTAATCTATCTGGGTATTGTAGTTCTCCCATCCCCTTTATTAATTTTGTTGCCCTCCTTTGTACTCTCTCTAGTTCCATTATATCCTTCCTGAGCACCGGTGCCCAAAACTGGACACAGTATTCCATGTGCGGTCTAACTAGGGATTTGTACAGAGGCAGTATAATGCTCTCATCATGTGTATCCAGACCTCTTTTAATGCACCCCATGATCCTGTTTGCCTTGGCAGCTGCTGCCTGGCACTGGCTGCTCCAGGTAAGTTTATCATTAACTAGGATCCCCAAGTCCTTCTCCCTGTCAGATTTACCCAGTGGTTTCCCATTCAGTGTGTAATGGTGATATTGATTCCTTCTTCCCATGTGTATAACCTTACATTTATCATTGTTAAACCTCATCTGCCACCTTTCAGCCCAAGTTTCCAACTTATCCAGATCCATCTGTAGCAGAATATTATCTTCTCTTGTATTAACTGCTTTACATAGTTTTGTATCATCTGCAAATATCGATATTTTACTGTGTAAACCTTCTACCAGATCATTAATGAATATGTTGAAGAGAACAGGTCCCAATACTGACCCCTGCGGTACCCCACTGGTCACAGCGACCCAGTTAGAGACTATACCATTTATAACCACCCTCTGCTTTCTATCACTTAGCCAGTTACTAACCCATTTACACACATTTTCCCCCAGACCAAGCATTCTCATTTTGTGTACCAACCTCTTGTGCGGCACGGTATCAAACGCTTTGGAAAAATCGAGATATACCACGTCCAATGACTCACCGTGGTCCAGCCTATAGCTTACCTCTTCATAAAAACTGATTAGATTGGTTTGACAGGAGCGATTTCTCATAAACCCATGCTGATATGGAGTTAAACAGTTATTCTCATTGAGATAATCCAGAATAACATCCCTCAGAAACCCTTCAAATATTTTACCAACAATAGAGGTTAGACTTACTGGCCTATAATTTCCAGGTTCACTTTTAGAACCCTTTTTGAATATTGGCACCACATTTGCTATGCGCCAGTCCTGCGGAACAGACCCTGTCGCTATAGAGTCCCTAAAAATAAGAAATAATGGTTTATCTATTACATTACTTAGTTCTCTTAGTACTCGTGGGTGTATGCCATCCGGACCCGGAGATTTATCTATTTTAATCTTATTTAGCCGGTTTCGCACCTCTTCTTGGGTAAGATTGGTGACCCTTGATATAGGGTTTTCATTGTTTCTTGGGATTTCACCTAGCATTTCATTTTCCACCGTGAATACCGTGGAGAAGAAGGTGTTTAATATGTTAGCTTTTTCCTCGTCATCTACAACCATTCTTTCCTCACTATTTTTTTAAGGGGCCTACATTTTCAGTTTTTATTCTTTTACTATTGATATAGTTGAAGAACAGTTTGGGATTAGTTTTACTCTCCTTAGCAATGTGCTTCTCTGTTTCCTTTTTGGCAGCTTTAATTAGTTTTTTAGATAAAGTATTTTTCTCCCTATAGTTTTTTAGAGCTTCAATGGTGCCATCCTGCTTTAGTAGTGCAAATGTTTTCTTTTTACTGTTAATTGCCTGTCTTACTTCTTTGTTTAGCCACATTGGGTTTTTCCTATTTCTAGTCCTTTTATTCCCACAAGGTATAAACCGCTTACACTGCCTATTTAGGATGTTCTTAAACATTTCCCATTTATTATCTGTATTCTTATTTCTGAGGATATTGTCCCAGTCTACCAGATTAAGGGCATCTCTAAGCTGGTCAAACTTTGCCTTCCTAAAGTTCAGTGATTTTGTGACTCCCTGACAAGTCCCCCTAGTGAAAGACAGGTGAAACTGTACAATATTGTGGTCGCTATTTCCTAGATGCCCGACCACCTGCAGATTTGTTATTCTGTCAGGTCTATTAGATAGTATTAGGTCTAAAAGTGCTGCTCCTCTGGTTGGATTCTGCACCAATTGTGAAAGATAATTTTTTACCTCTTCATCAACCTCTTCATCAAACTGCAGCATGCATCTGAAGATTCAACATACTGAACTATCTCCTTCTCTAAAGTAGACACCAAAGTCCATTGAGATTGCTTGCATACACTTTCAGATCCAGCTGACATCAACAAGATGGGCGTTTTGGGGGGCAATTTGCAAAAATCGATACATTTGCCAGAACCTGCAAACTTTACAAAAATTTTACACAAATTTAATTTGCTCATCTTAAATATCCGTACTACTTGGGAAAGGAGTTTCTAACAACGCTTTTGGCCTTTATTTCCACCTATCTTGAGTCCACCATGACTGTCCATTCTTTGACTTCTTTTATAATTTGTACTCTGTAATAAACAATCATACTAAAAAAAGCTTGAAAAAAATCTATCACTACAATTACAAGATAGTAATGGAAAGCAATTTACAAACAAGAAAGCCTTCGATTTATCAGGAATGCAATTAAGTAAATGGCACATCAGATTTAATACAGATAAATGAATGGTAATGCATTAAGGTAGCAAAGATGGGAATAAGCTAGCACACATTACCAGTGTAATGGATAAAATAAGGCAAATTCTCAATTGACTGCTGACTAGTGGTTTAAAAACCCAAACATTCGAAAAATAGTGTACGCTAACTGTAGCCTGCTGGGGAAGTAGTTATGTAACAGTATGGCCAATATATTTCAACTAAATGGAGGCCTGATTCTATCGCATTGGGAGGGCGGTAATGTCACGATGAGGACAGGCTTCGCAGCGTTGAGAATCTCTCCCCCATGTGCTCACCCAGCTATCCACTCTCTCTTTCCCCATGTGCTGACTTCTCTCATCTGTGCTCTCTTCTTTGACCCGTCTACCCCATGTGCTATTCCCCTTGTCTGCTGTCTCTCTCCTTCCTGTGCTGTGTTTGCGCCTCATGTGCTGTCCCGTTTGAGCTGTCTCCCCCCTGTGCTCTGTCTCACTCACCCCTGTGCGCTTTCTCTCTCTCCCATCTGCTGTCTTCTCTCATGTGCGTACAAAGATGGCGGCAGCCAGTGAATCATTCGGCTGATCCTGGCGGCGGCATGTTCGTGACGGTATTCCGCTGGTGGTACCGCGCAAGAGGCTGCGTATACTGTGTGTGTTTGTGTATGGTGCGTATGGCGTATACAGTGTGTGTGTGTGGTGCATACTGCATATACAGTGTGTGTTTGTGTGATGCATACGCTGTATAAAGTGTGTGCGTGTGTGTGTGGTGCGTCCTGCATATACAGTGTGTGTTTGTGCGTGTGGTGCGTACGGCGTATACAGTATGGTGGTACCGTGCAAGAGGCTGGTACCAGCAGTGGTTTCCATATTGAGACACCCATCACTTGGGTGTCCCAATATGGAGGTCGGTAAACTTCCGCCGCTTGGAATTCTGGGATCCGGTCACATCTGGGCTGAAAAGGATGTGAAGACATTATAAGGTAAGTATATACTGTATTAAGATAGAATTTCAAAGCTCTGCTTTAGGTGGTTGTCAGGCAGCTATCTATGGAGTATATTCGCCTTTACCCATTACTAAACCAATTATATTGTATAGTTTAGGAGATAGCTGGTGGCACTTATTAGTGGACTGCTGCACCTTTCTCCTTCCTGATCGATCCCAGGTTCAGTTGTTTGTACACACGACTAGGCGGCAGTGCGCTATCGACGTTGCAAACAAAATGAATCCAAATGCTTGTGCGGTAGCTAGACATTTCTTTATTCAGATAGAAGATACAGAGCAAAATTATTTTCGGCTCTGGAACGGAGACTTTGTCACTAATTTATGCAGGGTACTATGTATTAATCATTATTAGGGCTCGTGCAGATGACTGTATTATTGGTCCGTGTGTAATCCAATAAAACATCGGATCACAGTCAGACCAATGTTATTCCACGAGGTCATGCACACGTCTAAATTTTTTCCTTGGACAGGGACTATATAAGGGAAAAAAAATTGCTGCATGCTTGAGTTTGATCCGATATTTGGATGTCACTTGATCATGCAAGTCAACGAGTGCATGGGAAATATAGGACTCAGATGACAACTGAGAACAGTCTGATTTCCATTCACTGACAGAATAGAGAAGATGGAGACATTTTTTTCACCATCTTCTCCTCATCCGAAAGAATCAGAGCACACTGTGTTCACACTCTGATCTGAGTTTGATAAGAGTGTTATTTGTATAATTGATTCATTTTATTTAATGAAAAAAAATATGGTCCTCTGCACCTGCCCTTATTATGCAGTATTTACTTATATATTTACAGTCATGACCAAAAGTGTTGGCACTCTTGAAATTGTTCCAAAAAATGAAGTATTTCTCCCAGAAAATTATTGCAATTCCACATGTTTATTTCCTTTGTGTGTATTGGAATAAAACAAAAAAAGTGAGCAAAATGGCAAATTAGACATAATTTCACACAAAACCTGAAAAATGGTCTGGACAAAACTGTTGGCACCCTCAAGTTAATATTTGGTTTCTCATCTTTTGGAATAAATAACTGCAATCAATCGCTTCCTATAACTACCAACAAACTTATTACAACTCTCAACTGGAATTTTGGAGCACTCTTTGGACCATGACTGTATGTCTATATATATAATTGTCTAAGGGGTACGTCCGTCTGTCTGTCTGTCTGCAACTTCCGTAATGGAAATCCCGCATCACTGATTGGTCTCGCCAGCTGCCTGTCATGGCTGCCGCGATCAATCAGTGACGGCCACAGTCCGATTAGTCCCTCCCTACTCCCCTGCAGTCAGTGCCCGGCGCCTACATACTCCCCTCTAGTCACCGCTCACACAGGATTAATGCCAGCGGTAACAGACCGCGGTGTAATGCACTCCGTTAACACTGCTATTAACCCTGTGTGACCAACTTTTTACTATTGATGCTGCGTATGTAGCATCAATAGTAAAAAGATCTAATGTTACAAATAATAATAATAAAAAAAAGGTTATTCTCACCCTCCGACGTCGCGCCCTGTCCTCGGCAGTGCAAGCGGCAGGTTCCGGTGCCAAGGATGCTATGTGAGAAGGACCTGCCGTGATGTCACGGTCATGTGACCGCGACGTCATCACAGGTCCTGCGCTCATACCAACCCTGGGACCGGAAGCTGCCGCGTGCACCACACACAGGCGCCAGGACTTCAAGGGGCCTTCGGAAGGTGAGTACATGTTTATTTTTTATTTTAAGTCTTTTTTAACCACGCATATAGTGCCCACATTGCTATATACTACGTGGGTTGTGTTACATACCGCGTGGGCTCTGTTATATACTACATTTCTGTGCTATATAATATGTAGCTGTGCAATATACAACGTGACTGTCCAATATACTACGTGGCTGTGCAATATACTATGTAGCTATGCAATATGCTACATGGCTCTACCATATACTACGTGGCTATGTTATATACTACGTGGTCTGCTATATACTACGTGGCTCTGCTATATACTACGTGGCTGACCAATATACTGCATACCTGTACAATACACTACGTGGCAATGTTATATACTATGTGGCTGTGTTTTATGCTGCGTAGCTCTGCTATATACTACATACGCTGTGTTACATACTACGCAGCTATGTTATATACTACGTCGGTTGTGTTATATACTACGTCACTGTGCAATATAGTATGTAGCCTGTGCTGTATACTACCTACATATACTAGAATACCCGATACGTTAGAATCTAGCCACCATCTAGTGTTATATATACTGTATATATATATATATATGTATTTGTATCATTCTATTTTATATTTATATGTTGCCTTTAAATTTTTGTCTCACTTCCCTGTCTCTGAAACAAATATTGCTATGTTTGATTTACCACATCCCCATGTAAAGCTCTAACTGCTGTCGAAAATTTAGAATTGTTCTGCCCAAAAGAGGCTTTAAAGCACTTCATTGTGTTACCCTGCATACTTCCCTGGCGAAGGCTTCAGTCTAAAATCGAAAACGGTTTTGTTCTGTGTCTTTTCTCCTAATAAACAAGTGCCTAGCTGCTACCACATAGGCATTTGGATTCATTTTGTTCCCGTCATGGACAGCGCACTGCTTTATCTCACCTCCACCTAGCCAATTGAATTGGATGGGGTAAAGGGTAATAGATGTTTATCAAATCTTTATTTTTAATTTTGTTTCAATAGGTCATGAAATCTGGGTAGTTTAAAAAAATTATCATAGGACATTAGATTTAGCTGTGTGACTAATGTGGAGCTGTTTATGGGGTAGCAAAAAATATCCATTTTCACATTTTTTTCCTTAATCCCTTAGGGAGTTTTTTGGTTCTTAAATTTTATGATTGGTCAATCATTTCACAGTCTTTTTGGTAACTTAAAGACATGGCCACTGCAATGCATGAGAAGTAAAATGTTTAGATATAATTGAATGCTAGCTTTTTTCGTATTGGAGATAGAAAACAATTTTTTTCTGGAGGACAGCAAAATTTTTTTTTTTTAGGATGCCTTTATACCGAAAGCATAGTCAACTGCACATAGCTCTAGTTCTTAAGGTGAACCAATTGTCCCCAATTCAAACTGATACCAGTACTATAAATGACACATGATAGGTGGGGGGAACATTAACCCCTCTGTGACCTTAGACGTACTATCCCGTCGAGGTGCCCTGGGCTTATCTGACCCTGGACGGGATAGTACGTCATAGCCGATCGGCCGCGCTCACGGGGGGAGCGCGGCCGATCGCGGCCGGGTGTCAGCTGCTTATCGCAGCTGACATCCGGCACTATGTGCCAGGAGCGGTCACGGACCGCCCCCGGCACATTAACCCCTGGCACACCGCGATCAAAGATGATCGCGATGTGCCGGCGGTGCAGGGAAGCACCGCGCAGGGAGGGGGCTCCCTGCGGGCTTCCCTGAGCCACCCGCAGCAACGCGATGTGATCGCGTTGCTGCGAGGGTCTCCTCACCTCCCTCCCTGCTCGAGCCCCGGATCCAAGATGGCCGCGGATCCGGGTTCTGCAGGGAGGGAGGTGGCTTCACAGAGCCTGCTCAGAGCAGGCACTGTGAAGCAGCCTGCACTCCTATCAGATCAGTGATCTGACAGAGTGCTGTGCAAACTGTCAGATCACTGATCTGTGATGTCCCCCCCTGGGACAAAGTAAAAAAGTAAAAAAAAAATTTTCCAAATGTGTAAAAAAAAATAAAAAAAAATATTCCAAAATAATGAAAAAAAAAAAAAAATATTATTCCCATAAATACATTTCTTCATCTAAATAAAAAAAAAAAAACAATAAAAGTACACATATTTAGTATTGCCGCGTCCGTAACGGCCCGACCTATAAAACTGGCCCACTAGTTAACCCCTTCAGTAAACACCGTAAGAAAAAAAAAAAAAAAACGAGGCAAAAAACAACGCTTTATTATCATACCGCCGAACAAAAAGTGGAATAACACGCGATCAAAAGGACAGATATAAATAACCATGGTACCGCTGAAAGCGTCATATTGTCCCGCAAAAAAAGAGCCACCATACAGCATCATCAGCAAAAAAATAAAAAAGTTATAGTCCTGAGAATAAAGCGATGCAAAAATAATTATTTTTTCTGTAAAATAGTTTTTATCGTATAAAAGCACCAAACCATAAAAAAATGATATAAATGAGGTATCGCTGTAATCGTACTGACCCGAAGAATAAAACTGATTTATCAATTTTACCAAACGCGGAACGGTATAAACGCCTCCCCCAATAGAAATTCATGAATAGCTGGCTTTTGGTCATTCTTCCTCACAAAAATCGGAATAAAAAGCGATAAAAAAAGTCACGTGCCCAAAAATGTTTTCAATAAAAACGTCAACTCGTCCCGCAAAAAACAAGACCTCACATGACTCTGTGGACCAAAATATGGAAAAATTATAGCTCTCAAAATGTGGTATTGCAAAAAATATTTTTTGCAATAAAAAGGGTCTTTCAGTGTGTGACGGCTGCCAATCATAAAAATCCGCTAAAAAACTCGCTATAAAAGTAAATCAAACCCCCCTTCATCACCCCCTTAGTTAGGGAAAAATAAAAAAAAATGTATTTATTTCCATTTTCCCATTAGGGCTAGGGTTAGGGCTAGGGTTAGGGCTAGGGTTAGGGCTAGGGCTAGGGTTAGGGTTAGGGTTAGGGCTAGGGTTAGGGCTAGGGTTAGGGCTAGGGCTAGGGTTAGGGTTAGGGTTAGGGCTAGGGTTAGGGCTAGGGTTAGGGCTAGGGTTAGGGCTAGGGTTAGGGCTAGGGTTAGGGTTAGGGCTAGGGTTAGGGCTAGGATTAGGGTTAGGGTTGGGGCTACAGTTAGGGTTGGGGCTAAAGTTAGGGTTAGGGTTTAGATTACATTTACAGTTGGGAATAGGGTTGGGATTAGGGTTAGGGGTGTGTCAGGGTTAGAGGTGTGGTTAGGGTTACCGTTGGAATTAGGGTTAGGGGTGTGTTTAGATTAGGGTTTAAGTTATAATTGGGGGGTTTCCACTGTTTCGGCACATCAGGGGCTCTCCAAACACGACATGGCGTCCGATCTCAATTCCAGCCAATTCTGCGTTGAAAAAGTAAAACAGTGCTCCTTCCCTTCCGAGCTCTCCTGTGTGCCCAAACAGGGGTTTACCCCAACATATGGGGTATGAGCGTACTCAGGACAAATTGGACAACAACTTTTGTGGACCAATTTCTCCTGTTACCCTTGGGAAAATACAAAACTGGGGGCTAAAAAATAATTTTTGTGGGAAAACAAAAAGATTTTTTATTTTCACGGCTCTGCGTTATAAACTGTAGTGAAACACTTGGGGGTTCAAAGTTCTCACAACACATCTAGATAAGTTCATTGAGGGGTCTAGTTTCCAATATGGGGTCACTTGTGGGGGGTTTCTACTGTTTAGGTACATTAGGGGCTCTGCAAACGCAATGTGACGCCTGCAGACCAATCCATCTAAGTCTGCATTCCAAATGATGCTCCTTCCCTTCCGAGCCCTCCCATGCGCCCAAACGGTGGTTCCCCCCCACATATCGGGTATCAGCGTACTCAGGACAAATTGGACAACAACATTTAGGGTCCAATTTCTCCTGCTAACCTTGGAAAAATACAAAACTGGGGGCTAAAATATAATTTTTGTGGAAAAAAAAATATTTTTTATTTGCATGGCTCTGCGTTATAAACTGTAGTGAAATACTTGGGGGTTCAAAGCTCTCACAACACATCAAGATGAGTTCCTTAGGGGGTCTACTTTCCAAAATGGTGTCACTTGTGGGGGGTTTCTACTGTTTAGGTACATTAGGGGCTCTGCAAACGCAATGTGACGCCTGCAGACCATTCCATCTAAGTCTGCATTCCAAATGGCGCTCCTTCCCTTCCGAACCCTCCCATGCGCCCAAACGGTGGTTCCCCCCCACATATGGGGTATCAGCGTACTCAGGACAAATTGGACAACAACTTTTGTGGTCCAATTTCTCCTGTTACCCTAGGGAAAATACAAAACTGGGGGCTAAAAAATAATTTTTGTGGGAAAAAAAATTTTGTTTTATTTTTATGGCTCTGCATTATAAACTTCTGTGAAGCCCTTGGTGGGTCAAAGTGCTCACCACACATCCAGATAAGTTCCTTAGGGGGTCTACTTTCCAAAATTGTGTCACTTGTGGGGGGTTTCAATGTTTAGGCACATCAGTGGCTCTCCAAACGCAACATGGCGTCCCATCTCAATTCCTGTCAATTTTGCATTGAAAAGTCAAACGGCGCTCCTTCCCTTCCGAGCTCTCCCATGCGCCCAAACAGTGGTTTACTGCCACATATGGGGTATCAGCGTACTCGGGACAAATTGGACAACAACTTTTGAGGTACAATTTCTTCTCTTACCCTTGGAAAAATAAAAAATTGGGGGCAAAAATATAATTTTTGTGAAAAAATATGATTTTTTATTTTTACGGTTCTGCATTATAAACTTCTGTGAAGCACTTGGTGGGTCAAAGTGCTCACCACACATCCAGATAAGTTCCTTAGGGGGTCTACTTTCCAAAATGGTGTCACTTGTGGGGGGTTTCAATGTTTAGGCACATCAGTGGCTCTCCAAACGCAACATGGCGTCCCATCTCAATTCCTGTCAATTTTGCATTGAAAAGTCAAATAGCGCTCCTTCCCTTCCGAGCTCTCCCATGCGCCCAAACAGTGGTTTACTGCCACAAATGGGGTATCAGCGTACTCAGGACAAATTGGACAACAACTTTTTGGGTCCAATTTCTCCTGTTACCCTTGGTAAAATAAAACAAATTGGAGCTGAAGTAAATTTTTTGTGTAAAAAAGTTAAATGTTCATTTTTATTTAAACATTCCAAAAATTCCTATTAAACACCTGAAGGGTTAATAAACTTCTTGAATGTGGTTTTGAGCACCTTGAGGGGTGCAGTTTTTAGAATGGTGTCACACTTGGGCATTTTCTATCATATAGACCCCTCAAAATGACTTCAAATGAGACGTGGTCCCTAAAAAAAAATGGTGTTGTAAAAATGAGAAATTGCTGGTCAACTTTTAACCCTTATAACTCCCTAACAAAAAAAAAAATTGGTTCCAAAATTATGCTGATGTAAAGGAGACATGTGGGAAATGTTACTTATTAAGTATTTTGTGTGACATATCTCTGTGATTTAATTGCATAAAAATTCAAAGTTTGAAAATTGCGAAATTTTCAAAATTTTCGCCAAATTTCCGTTTTTTTCACAAATAAACGCAGGTACTATCAAAGAAATTTTACCACTATCATGAAGTACAATATGTCACGAGAAAACAATGTCAGAATCACCAGGATCCGTTGAAGCGTTTCGGAGTTATAACCTCATAAAGAGACAGTGGTCAGAATTGTAAAAATTGGCCTGGTCATTAACGTGCAAACCACCCTTGGGGGTAAAGGGGTTAAGGGTCTAAAAACTCTAGAGATGACAAGCGGGAGAAAGTAGGATATTGTCCTTATGTTGGAGATTGGTCAAAATTTTTAGTGAAAATTGCTATTTTTAAAGTCTATTATTCTGTAAGAAGATATGTCAAGAAAAGAAAATGTCTAATTGCTATTTATAAATGCATTCAGTGTGGATACGAGGAACACGCAAATTGAATCTCTAATCCACTTTCGAATTTAAACAATGAGCGATTAAGCACGACGAGAATAACATTTACTCGACCATTGCGCAGAATTACATTTGTAATAAAATTCAATAATTGAGTAGCAGCAGTGATATTAGTCCATACCCACTAATTACAGGCAAGTATGAGTGTGTGGTTAAATGTCCATTATTCTCCAAACCAATGGCTTGTATAGAATTATTGTTACTATTACAAATGGTAGTGACACTCACTCACTTTTAGCATCTGTTATAATGAATATATTCAGCATTCACGTAAGTCATCCAAATCACAAATGAAAATAATAACAAACAGAAAATCAATTTCGATATTAATGTCTATGAGTAGCTAGGCAATAACATGGGCAAAACTTAAGATTCCACTTACAGAAAAAAAGGCCAATCCACAAGAAAACAATAAAAATACAGGTCCTTCTCAAAAAATTAGCATATAGTGTTAAATTTCATTATTTACCATAATGTAATGATTACAATTAAACTTTCATATATTATAGATTCATTATCCACCAACTGAAATTTGTCAGGTCTTTTATTGTTTTAATACTGATGATTTTGGCATACAACTCCTGATAACCCAAAAAACCTGTCTCAATAAATTAGCATATCAAGAAAAGGTTCTCTAAACGACCTATTACCCTAATCTTCTGAATCAACTAATTAACTCTAAACACATGCAAAAGATACCTGAGGCTTTTATAAACTCCCTGCCTGGTTCATTACTCAAAACCCCCATCATGGGTAAGACTAGCGACCTGACAGATGTCAAGAAGGCCATCATTGACACCCTCAAGCAAGAGGGTAAGACCCAGAAAGAAATTTCTCAACAAATAGGCTGTTCCCAGAGTGCTGTATCAAGGCACCTCAATGGTAAGTCTGTTGGAAGGAAACAATGTGGCAGAAAACGCTGTACAACGAGAAGAGGAGACCGGACCCTGAGGAAGATTGTGGAGAAGGACCGATTCCAGACCTTGGGGAACCTGAGGAAGCAGTGGACTGAGTCTGGTGTGGAAACATCCAGAGCCACCGTGCACAGGCGTGTGCAGGAAATGGGCTACAGGTGCCGCATTCCCCAGGTAAAGCCACTTTTGAGCTACAGAGAAGCAGCACTGGACTGTTGCTAAGTGGTCCCAAGTACTTTTTTCTGATGAAAGCAAATTTTGCATGTCATTCGGAAATCAAGGTGCCAGAGTCTGGAGGAAGACTGGGGAGAAGGAAATGCCAAAATGCCTGAAGTCCAGTGTCAAGTACCCACAGTCAGTGATGGTGTGGGGTGCCATGTCAGCTGCTGGTGTTGGTCCACTGTGTTTCATCAAGGGCAGGGTCAATGCAGCTAGCTATCAGGAGATTTTGGAGCACTTCATGCTTCCATCGGCTGAAATGCTTTATGGAGATGAAGATTTCATTTTTCAGCACGACCTGGCACCTGCTCACAGTGCCAAAACCACTGGTAAATGGTTTACTGACCATGGTATTACTGTGCTCAATTGGCCTGCCAACTCTCCTGACCTGAACCCCATAGAGAATCTGTGGGATATTGTGAAGAGAAAGTTGAGAGACGCAAGACTCAACACTCTGGATGAGCTTAAGGCCGCTATTGAAGCATCCTGGGCCTCCATAACATCTCAGCAGTGTCACAGGCTGATTGCCTCCATGCCACGCCGCATTGAAGCAGTCATTTCTGCCAAAGGATTCCCCACCAAGTATTGAGTGCATAACTGAACATTATTATTTGTTGGTTTTTTTGTTTGTTATTAAAAAACACTTTTATTTGATTGGATGGGTGAAATATGCTAATTTATTGAGACAGGTTTTTTGGGTTATCAGGAGTTGTATGCCAAAATCATCAGTATTAAAACAATAAAAGACCTGACAAATTTCAGTTGGTGGATAATGAATCTATAATATATGAAAGTTTAATTGTAATCATTACATTATGGCAAATAATGAAATTTAACACTATATGCTAATTTTTTGAGAAGGACCTGTATATCTTCCCTGATATCATTGCCTTTGCGCCTTTTGTTTGTCTAGTTTTGTATATCTTGTCCTGTTTTTTTATTGTTTGCACCCAATTGATTATTCCTTTTCTACCTTTTTTCAGTTTGTTTTGTATGCGTTCATCAGTTGTTTTCTCCAACTTTGAAGTCAAAGTTTTACGATTCCTGATTTGTCAATTGCAGCTTTTAAAAAAGTCGCAAAATTTGGTGCAACCTCACTCCAGTCCCTCCCCTCCTCCCCTGGTATATTTTTAGGTATACTAATATTTCGGTGCAATTGTTTTGCTATTTTGCAAAATGTGCGACATTTTGTGCTACATTGTTCCAAAAAAAGGTCAAAACAGAAAAAAAGACAGTTTTAGAATTTGCACTAAATTCATGAATCACAAGTGCCATTTTGAAGAATTTGGTGCATTGAAAGCCAACTAATTCCACAAGACAAAACAGGAGACTGACATAAAAATAATCAAATGACAAATCTTGGCCATTTTCTTTATTGACATTAAAAATAAAATAATAATTAAAAATTGAAGGCATAAAAATTACCAAAACAATATTTAGTAATTGTGAGTGCTGTAATTTAAGAATAAAAATAGTGAAATAAAAAATGTAGTGTGTTAAACAGTATATTATGTGTCACCATACTAAATAATGCATCAATGCCATATATACTACAGTTATAAATTTGCCATTTGTTGCACATATTTTTATCAAATTGTGAAGCCCATCTGCCAGTGACAAGGCAAACTCTTCAAGTGGGAATTCATACTAAGGCCTGTCCCACACGTCCAGATAATTCCAGTACCGAAAAAATCGGTACCGGAATTATCCGTGTCCGTGTGCTCACGTGGCACATCAGTGTGGCACACGTGCAGCATCCGTGTGCCGCCCGTGTGCTGACTGGGTACCACACGCACCATGCAGGAGACAGCGCTACAGTTAATCGCTGTCCCCTGCATCTGGTGCTGAAGCCGCCATTCATTTCTTCTCTCCAGCAGCGTTCACTTTTTTTTTTTGGTGTTTAAAAAAAAGATTCCTGTCCCCAACCCCTCCCACCCTCTGTGCGCCTTCCCCCGCTGTTAATAAAATACTTACCCGGCTCCCTCGCTGCTTCCTCTCTGCACCGCAGCTTCTCCTGTATGAGCGGTCACGTGGTGCCGCCCATTACAGTGATGAATATGTGGCTCCACCTCCCATAGGGGTGGAGCCACATATTCATGACTGTAATGGGCGGCACCACGTGACCGCTCATACAGGAGAAGCTGCGGTGAGGACAGGATGCTGCGAGGGAGCCGGGTGAGTATTTTATTAACAGCGGGCGGGCACACAGGGGTAGGAGGGGGGTGGGGACAGGGATCTTTATTTAAAACACGAAAAAAAAATGGATTTATCATATCTTCTTTCCAGCGAACGCTGCTGGAGAGAAGATATGAATCGCGGCTTCAGCACCATGTGGGGGTGACAGCGCTTACTGTAGCGCTGTCTCCTGCACGGCACACGGACTGCACACGGACAACGTCCATGTGCGGTACGTGTTTTACACGGACCCATTGACTTTAATGGGTCCGTGTAATCCGTGCGCTCCCATGAACACTGACACGTCTCCGTGTTTTGCACACGGACACACGGTCCGTGAAAACACGCTGACATGTGCAGTGACACATTGCTTTCAATGTGTCTACGTGAGTCAGTGTCTCCGGTACGTGAGGAAACTGTCACCTCACGTACCGGAGCCACTGACGTGTGAAACCGGCCTTAATTAAAGAGGTTTGCCAGGTTCAGCAGATATTTCTGCAGTTACTCTATGTGATCGAAAACTGCCAAACCGTTAGGCTATGTGCACACGTATAATGGTCCACTCTGGATTTTTCTGCAGCGGATTTGATAAAACTGCAGGGCAAAAACGCTGCATTTTTGCTGCAGATTTATCGTGGATTTACCGCAGTTTTTCTGTGGATTTCAATGTGGTTTTACAACTGCGGTTTTCTATAGGAGCAGCTGTAAAATCGCTGTGGAATCCACAGAAAGATTGACATGCTGCAGAATGTAAACCGCTGCGTTTCTGCCCTTTTTTTCTGCAGCATGTGCACTGCGGATTCTGTTTTCCATAGGTTTACATGGTACTGTAAATGCATGGAAAACTGCTGCGAATCCGCAGCAAAATCCGCAGCGTGTTCACATACCCTAATTGTTTCCATCTGCATTCTATTATGTCAGTTTTTACAGATTTTACTATGAAAAAAATAATTATCTACTTTTTGGGGTTTTTTTGTTGTAAAAATTGACACAAAAACAACCCCAGACAAACCCCATAGTAATCCATGGGGTCACTCTGCTTCTATTTGCATCAGTTAAGAAATCTGTTTTGGACATAAGCAAAAACTGACAAATGGAATTTCCGAACAATCATCTTTGTGAGCTCAACCTTAATTAGCTTTGAAAATGTTTATATTTTAGTTAGCAAGAAAATCTCTATATATAATATATATATTAATAATAGATAATATAATATAGAATTTTCAGAGAGGAGGGTAAAAGAAAAAGACATAAAAAGGGTTCCACTGAATTTTGCATTCCATTAAGTAAAAAAAATGATTACAAATTTTGGGGGAAAAAGTAAAAAATGTTTACAAAACTCAAAATTCAAGACTTCACACAGCAAATTTTTCGTAAAAATAGCTGTCAAAATGCTTTAAGGCAAAATTGAAATATTGGCTGCATCTTGAAGACCAGAATGGGCTACAGCAAGTTTTTGAAGAAGCCCAGAAGTTATAAAGTAAATCACACAGATTTAAGCTATATCCACTCAGGAACAAGTTAATATAAAGATGTAGAATATATATCAACCAGAGCAGAAGGAAATATCAGATGAATCTTAGGGTCACCGCAGGTTCAGATCACAGCACTGGGTATTTTATGAATATTTTTGTGATTTTTTTTTATATAAATATCACATATTTCACTCCATATATTTATTCAAGTCAACTCAAAAAAAGATTATATTAAGAAATGATTTGTCATGTGATGACTCTGGAATAAATGAAGCGCTAATCGCTTGCACAATCTGTGAGTCCAGGTAAAATTAAATTTCCAGCTAAGATGAATGAACTCCAGCGCTATGTCACCGAGGCACAAGGCATGTTCATAGACCTGTGTAGATTCATATGAAAATCAATGCCTTAAAGTGACAAAGCCATGAGAGCGCTAAATTCCCAGAAGCTGGATTTTTACATCTCAACCAAATGACCTTTTCAGATCTTAGTTCAAGGGAAAAAAAAATGCATCCAATAAAGAATCAAGTCACATAGAGACACAGACGCTCTTTGAACTCTTAGGCTCTGTGCACATGTTGAAGATTTTGCTGCGGATCCGCAGCGTTTCCGCAGCTGCGGATCCGCAGCAGTTTCCCATGAGTTTACAGTACAATGTAAACCTATGGGAAACAAAATCAGCAGTGCACATGCTGCGGAAAAAAACGCACGGAAACGCAGCGGTTTACAATCCGCAGCATGTCACTTCTTTCTGCGGAATCAACAGCGCTTTTACACCTGCTCCAATAGAAAACTACAGGTGTAAAACCGCAGCAGAATCAGCAGTAGAAACCGCAATAAATCCGCAGCCCTCCAGGATACGTGTGCACATACCCTAAAAGGACAGCGGAGTTCCACGTGTATGCCCAGGATTATAAAACCAGGAGCCATGCTATAAGAAGAGGGAGTGGATGAGATAAGGGTTGTGATAAATGGGGTCCAAGTGCAAATTTTCACAAGAATTTTACCGCAAATTAAAATTTATTCTGAAAAAGGCTTAGGCCGGCCTCACACTCAGCGTAGGGAAATACGGTCCGTTATTTATGGCCGTAATATGCAGAAAAGTCCCCAAAACAGTGATCCGTATGTCATCCGTAGGCAGGGTGTGTCAGCGTATTTTGCGCATGGCATCCTCCGTATGTAATCCCTATGGCATCCGTACTGCGAGATTTTCTCGCAGGCTTGCAATACGGACATACAATGGATCCATGGGCTCAAATAATCGTAAAAACATATATACTGTCTATATATATATATATATATATATATAATGTCAGTGAGACACATATATATATATATTAATATATCATACAGCGCTATATAGCAGAAAAGCCGGTAATTCAATTGCCGGCTTTTCCTATCTCCTTCTGAAACCTGACAGGATATGAGACATGGTTTACATACAGTAAACCATCTCATATCCCTTTTTTTATTACATATTCCTCTTTAGTAATGGAAGAAGTGTATGTATGTCAAATTTGGTGGCTCTAGCTATTAAAATAATGGGTGAAATCGTGGAAAAAATTGGCGTGGGCTCCCGCGCAATTTTCTCTGCCAGAGTGGTAAAGCCAGTGACTGAGGGCAGATATTAATAGCCTAGAGAGGGTCCATGGTTATTGGCCCCCCTGGCTAAAAACATCTGCCCCCAGCCACCCCAGAAAAGGCACATCTGGAAGATGCGCCTATTCTGGCACTTGGCCACTCTCTTCCCACTCCCATGTAGCGGTGGGATATGGGGTAATGAAGGGTTAATGTCACCTTGCTATTGTAAGGTGACATTAAGCCAGATTAATAATGGAGAGGCGTCAATTATGACACCTATCCATTATTAATCCAAAACACACACATGTTATTACAAAGTATTTTAATGAAATAAAGACACAGGTTGTTGTAATATTTTATTAGAGTCTTAATCCACCTGAAGACCCTCGTTCTGTAAAAAAGGAAAAATAAAAAAATCAACAATATCCCATACCTTCCGTCGTTCCGTAACGTCCCACGTTGTAAATCCATCTGAAAGGGTTAACTAATTTTACAAGCAGAAGCCTGCTAATGCAGCCGCCCCTGCCTGTAAAAACCCGGGGAATGAATGGAATGTACAGTGGGGCAAAAAAGTATTTAGTCAGTCAGCAATAGTGCAAGTTCCACCACTTAAAAAGATGAAAGGCGTCTGTAATTCACATCATAGGTAGACCTCAACTATGGGAGACAAACTGAGAAAAAAAAATCCAGAAAATCACATTGTCTGTTTTTTTTAACATTGTATTTGCATATTATGGTGGAAAATAAGTATTTGGTCAGAAACAAAATTTCATCTCAATACTTTGTAATATATCCTTTGTTGGCAATGACAGAGGTCAAACGTTTTCTGTAAGTCTTCACAAGGTTGGCACACACTGTTGTTGGTGTGTTGGCCCATTCCTCCATGCAGATCTCCTCTAGAGCAGTGATGTTTTTGGCTTTTCGCTTGGCAACACGGACTTTCAACTCCCTCCAAAGGTTTTCTATAGGGTTGAGATCTGGAGATTGGCTAGGCCACTCCAGGATCTTGAAATGCTTCTCACGAAGCCACTCCTTCGTTGCGCTGGCGGTGTGCTTTGGATCATTGTCATGTTGAAAGACCCAGCCATGTTTAATCTTCAATGCCCTTGCTGATGGAAGGAGGTTTGCACTCAAAATCTCACGATACATGGCCCCATTCATTCTTTCATGTACCCGGATCAGTCGTCCTGGCCCCTTTGCAGAGAAACAGCCCCAAAGCATGATGTTTCCACCACCATGCTTTACAGTAGGTATGGTGTTTGATGGATGCAACTCAGTATTCTTTTTCCTCCAAACACGACAAGTTGTGTTTCTACCAAACAGTTCCAGTTTGGTTTCATCAGACCATAGGACATTCTCCCAAAACTCCTCTGGATCATCCAAATGCTCTCTAGCAAACTTCAGACGGGCCCGGACATGTACTGGCTTAAGCAGTTGGACACATCTGGCACTGCAGGATCTGAGTCCATGGTGGCGTAGTGTGTTACTTATGGTAGGCCTTGTTACATTGGTCCCAGCTCTCTGCAGTTCATTCACTAGGTCCCCCCGCGTGGTTCTGGGATTTTTGCTCACCGTTCTTGTGATCATTCTGACCACACGGGGTGGGATTTTGCGTGGGGCCCCAGATCGAGGGAGATTATCAGTGGTCTTGTATGTCTTCCATTTTCTAATTATTGCTCCCACTGTTGATTTCTTCACTCCAAGCTGGTTGGCTATTGCAGATTCAGTCTTCCCAGCCTGGTGCAGGGCTACAATTTTGTTTCTGGTGTCCTTTGACAGCTCTTTGGTCTTCACCATAGTGGAGTTTGGAGTCAGACTGTTTGAGGGTGTGCACAGGTGTCTTTTTATACTGATAACAAGTTTAAACAGGTGCCATTACTACAGGTAATGAGTGGAGGAAAGAGGAGACTCTTAAAGAAGAAGTTACAGGTCTGTGAGAGCCAGAAATCTTGATTGTTTGTTTCTGACCAAATACTTATTTTCCACCATAATATGCAAATAAATTGTTAAAAAAACAGACAATGTGATTTTCTGGATTTTTTTTTCTCAGTTTGTCTCCCATAGTTGAGGTCTACCTATGATGTAAATTACAGACGCCTCTCATCTTTTTCAGTGGTGGAACTTGCACTATTGCTGACTGACTAAATACTTTTTTGCCCCACTGTAGGTGAATGACTTGTAGTTACCTTGAGTCGCGGTGATGCGCCCTCTGCTGGATATCCTCATATGAACTCGAGCCTGGGAACTTTTCAGAATATTTTCCCATTCTCGAGTTCATATGAGGACATCCAGCAGAGGGCGCATCACCGCAACTCGAGGTAACTACAGGTCATTCACCTACATTCCATTCATTCCCCTCTGCGTATTTCTCATCAGTCACACTGTTGGTCCGTCTGTAATCCATATTTTTCTCTCCCCCATAGACTTTCATTGGCGATTTTTTTGCGCAATACGGTGACAAACGCAGCATGCTGTGATTTTCTATGGCCGTAGAAGACCGTATAATACAGATCAGTAAAATATGGCAGATAGGAGCTGGGCAATAGACAAGCATTGCACCGTGTGCAATCCGTATTTTCTGCACCTCTCATACATCCGTAATACTCGCTAGTGTTAGGCCGGCCTTAGATTTGTCTAAAATAGGATCTTCTGCAGATCCTGTTCCAAAGCTTTCAGGGTCACCACTAGTCTCTGCTTTATGATCCTTTCTAAAAAGCGTAAGAAATGGGCTCTGATGTCCACTTTGCTAATCACTGGCCTCAGTGATGACCCACCTTTCTCAGTGATTGGCTTAATAGGCATTTCCTGCTGTTTCTTGTGAATAGAGGCTGGTCCAAGAAGCAGAGACCAACAGGAACTGTATACAGCTCACGTTGCATTTTTTATGCGTCTTTTTCCCACAGGCAAAACCTGCTCTCTTGGAAGGTTAAAAACAAAACAGGTTTTGCTGAGTGTTTATCGCTGCGTTTGGTGAGCCTTTTTTACTGCGTTTTTGTCAGGGTACATTTATCTCTGGTGAATGCTGATAAAGTTTACTGCATAAAAAAAATAATCTGATTCAACTTAATAAGATTTTGACTCCAAAAACACAACAAAATCTGATCCCTGCATTTTTGCAGGGTTTTTTGCACTACCCATTGCTTTCAAAGGATGAAAAAATGCTGCAAAAATGCTGAAAAAAACACCCGCGCAGGCGTGTACTATGGAGGACAGAGAATGAACTTCAATCCAATATTGCAGCCAGCATGCAGCCAGCGGGTAAGAAAAGGGTGAATCAAAAACACAAAAACCCCTCCTCCATGGCTGAAGATTGTTCCCTCCAAATTCGGGTGACAGTGTCCCTTTAAGCAAGCAATTTAACTGTCCATATTTTTATTCACTGTAGAGCGGTAAATAAGTAACTGCCCCACCCCCAGTGTTAGCTTATCTCCTGCAGAAACAAAATTCAGGAACTGTCTTTCTTGACTCCAACATGTGCCTTCTGTCCTCCTTACTCTTTAGCTGGGTCTCTCTTGCTGTGGTAATTCAATATGCTCCTGTGCTAAGATCTCAACTGGTTATTCAACCCGACTCAGGTGACCGGACATTGAATGAGTATTCAGGTAGTTAACGTCCCACCACTACATAGTGTTAGAAATTGTCTACATCTTAGCCATCATTGTTCAACCACTCCTATATCCACCACTACTGCTACAAATTTTCTATTCTGCTTATTTTTGTTCCAACACTGCTACATCAGCTACTATTGTCACAAAAATGCTATTCTGGCCATTTTTAAGCCAACTGTGCTACATCAGCCATTATTGGGCCAGTTCGAGTACATTGTCTATCATTGTTTCAACTTTGTTACGTCTTTCATCATTGTTCGGTCACTGATGCACCAGTTTGGTATCTCCTTTACAGTCCTCATCTTTTAACACCTGATTCACCTGTCCTGCTGCATCAAATGTCAGTTTTACTTAAAGAGGACCTGTCAATTGGTCAAAAAATTTAGATAAATTACATATTAAAATCCCTAAACTCCCCTGATGCAGTCACTTTTTTCAGTTTTGCACTGTATCGCTCCAAAAATATTTCCATTTGTTGCTTTTGGAGTGCAATATGGGAAATCTCTGTTTGTAATTCAACTGGGCAGATCTTTAAAAGTCATTTAACGGAGTGTGTTTGCTTTCACTCCTTCCTTCCAGACACTGCCGGTCATAGCTCGGCAGCATCTGATTGGCAGTTTCTGGGAGGGTAGGCTGGATGCAAACACACCCAGACAGGACTCTGAAGAAACATGAAGTTCTGCTGCAAGTAAAGATTTGACATGCTGCACTCCAAAAGCAACAAATGTGAATATTTCTTCAAAGGAGCAATGAAGCACAAATTTAGCAGAATCATGGAAGCACAGAGATTTGTACAAGGTATTTAACTTAAGGAAACACTCCTCCCATAAAAGGTTTTATCCTCTTAATATATTGCAGTCATCATATTATATGGCACTGTGTACTTACAATTGCTTATTTTGCCTTTCTACTCAACTAATTCTTCTCTTTTCTCTCCTCTATGTGGAAGCAGGAAGTCTCTTGTCCCATTTATCATTCTCTTCTTCAGTTCCTGACTCTGCAGCTCCCTCCCTCCCCTTGCCAGGGACTTTTGCAGTGACTCATGACTTGCACAGAGAAAATTGACCTCCAGTTTCTACATAGAACTCAGAAGGATTCAACTAGTCTGGTTTTATTCACGTGATGCCACAGACCTAAAAGAAAAGAGAAGAATTAACTGGGTAGAAAGGCAAAATGATCAATCCTAAGTACACAGTGATGTATAATATGATGACTGAAATATATTAAGAGGATAAAAACTTTGATGGGAGTGCTACTTTTTTTGAGAAATTACAGGTCCTCTTTAATTAAGAAATAGTCATCCAGACTAGAAGCTTGGAGGACCAACCCCAGCAGGTGAGACATAACCCATGCATGTTGAAATTCAGCGAGCCCGTTCCTTCTTTCTTCTAACATTTGCTATCAGAGGAGAAACTGGGCACCTCCATACAAATTAAATTGTCAGCTGTTCCTGATGAAATTTGTGGGTACTTCTTACTTTTATACACTGATGTTGATCTTAGCAGTTTGTTTCAAAACATTGATCTTTGCTAGACCTTTTCGCACTTATTATGTGAGTTTCGAGTAAACACAGTCTATAATAATCCTGACCCTTCTCTAATATTATAGAATATCAGGACAGGCGCAGACGCAGACTATGGTCACCTGCCCGAGTCCTCATACAAACCGATTAATAGTTGATATCTTTGATGTGTTTTTATTCTAAGTTGTTTCAGAACGCCTTGTTATATAAGGATTTCTTTCTGATCTCATGTTACATTATAAGCCTACACTCCGCAAATTGGGTCTTATTGATGGGTGTAAGTGGCTGATTATGTGCTGTATCTACTTCAATGATAATCAACAAAGGTTTGAATCAGTGAAAGTGCTATCTTATCACCTGAGTATATCACCTTCATTACTGTGAATGTGAATAGAAAAAAACAGTTGTTAAGGTACCGTCACATTTAGCGACGCTGCAGCGATATAGACAACGAGCCTATCGCTGCAGCGTCGCTGTTTAGGTTGCTAGGAGATGTCAAACACCGGCAACAGCTGAACGATGCAGGAGCGATCCAGTGACGTACTTATCGTTCTCGCTGGTTGTTCGCTCCATTGAAAACCATTGCAGGCATCGTTGCTTTTGCTGTCAAACTTGAATCACGCCGACCTGACGACCAAATAAAGTTCCGGACTTTCAGCGACGACCAGCGATGTCACAGCGGGATCCTGATCGCTGCTGCGTGTCAAACACAACGAGATCGCTATCCAGGACGCTGCAACGTCACGGATCGTTGTCGTTCTCGTTGGAAAGTTGTTCAGTGTGAAGGTACCTTTCCATCAAAATGTACTAATTTCTCAATCACTTAGCTAGCCAGAAGCATTACATGAACAGTAAGTTATGAGTCCCAACACGAAATCTGTATGTGCCAATTACAATATTACTGCACCAAGTGCCAATTAAATTATTGATGTTTTCTCAAGTGCATTTTTAGGGACCACTTATGCAGAAAAATGTTTAACCTGTTAACGGGAACATGTTAGTTTGCAAATGTAACTCCTTTAACCCCTTGGGTTTTTCCATTTTTGTTTTGCCCCTCTTCTTCCCAGAGCCATAACATTTTTATTTTTCCATCAATATGGCCATTTGAGGGCTTGTTTTTTGCAACTAGAAGTTGTGATTATCCGTTCGCTTATGCTACATGCAGCAGGGCTTCAACGCTGCTGTGTGAAGCAAAAATGCTCCTCTGCTCTGAGTGCTGACTGCAGGACAACCTCAGGGGTCTCATGCAGACTCCGAGTTATCATGCCAAACCATCGGCGACCAGCAGACATGTGACATGCATGCCAATGGGCGGGGTTTATGATGCACTTCCGCCACCGGCATCTTAAAGGCAGCTGTCAGAACTTGACAGTGGCATTGAACATGTTAACACCCGCGGTTGGATTGCGATTCCACCCGCGGCTGCTAGGGGCACATTTCAGCTGATGAAATCAGCTGTCATGTGTAGGAAAAGTAGCCAGAGCTCGCATCAATGGGAGGGTGGCGACCTAGGACGTACCTATACGTCCTAGGCCTTAAAGGTATTAAGGTGAACATTTTATAGAGAAAGAGGTTGGTAGGAAAAGATTAGTCACCCATGAGACCAACTGGCAGCTCCTGACGGAGATTGCCAGCCTTTTCTGTACATAAATTTACATGTTGCATTTTTGCAGTGTTTTATTCTGGGGAACAATTGCAGTGTTTTACAGTACCAGCAAAGTGAATGAGATTTTTTACATCCCATGCATATGCTGCCTAATTTTTCCTCACAAATTTGAAAAATCAAAGTGTTTTTTTTTTTTTTTTTAAATCTGCAGCATATCAATTCTTTCAGCATTTGTGGGATTTTTTTTCCTATTCAAATGAGTGGAAAAAACCATGTGACAGAGACACATCTATTATTAGTGGCATTTTTCTTGCCAACACTATGGTTTTTGCAGCCAAAAAATCTACTGTAAATATTAACTGTGCGTACATACCCTAAGTGTTCATGAAGGTTGCTGTCATTGACCTTCCCATTGTCTGCTAACTCCTAAGGATGAAGAGGGATTCCAATGTTATACTAAATCTTCTACAAAACTATACATATCTAATCTATCCATCCATCCCTTAACATAAATGAGTTTCAACAGAAAATCTTCAGCTTTTTACTCAAATTAGTTGATGACAAAATGAGTACACCAAACATTAAAAACAACTACATCTAGTATTTTATGTGACTGCCATGATTTTTAAAGACAGCACCAAGTCTTCTAAGCATGGAATGAACAAGTTGCTGACATACGGCAACATCTATCTTTTCTCAAGTTTCAAGAGTGACTTTTACCTTCTATTTCAATATAGAGCAGTACATCTGTGAGTTCATGAAACCATCAATGAAATGGAGCTCCCCAAACACCAGCAGCACTCAAGCAACCTCACATAAGGGCACTGCTACCATCATGTTTCACTGTAGGCACCATGGCACGCATTTTTTAAATACATAGTGCCTACAGTGAAACCTGGTGGTGGCAGTGTCCTTATGTGGGGCTGTCATTAGTGCAAATGCATATGGTCACATCACAACATGTACTGTGATCTCAGGATGCGCTTTCTAGGCCAGTATGTTAGGTCACAACCAAGGCAGGGTAGTCCTTGCCAATGCACGCTGTAAGGTTGCGGCATTGTTGTGACACCAAGCTCTCACCTACTTTGAAGAAGCCTTGTGTTTCAGCCTATATATATGTATGGAAAAGATATGTTAGGAACAGTTATCTTGTTTAACTTTTTAAATATTTTTCCAGCTTACTAAAATTTAAAAATTACATTTGAGAAGTAGAGGATGTGATAATTGATGAAAAAAATAAAATTAACAATTATCACTTGGAATACATGATGAACAACCAATTAATCAAATTAATCAATCAATCTTCAAAGTAAAAATTTAAAACCAAAAATTGCACAAATCACATTTTAATAAAAAAAACAAAAAAATAATACACCTCTGTGGACACAGTTGTTGAATTACAATTTATTTTGCTCAGTGCAAGGAAGGTTGAAATGGTGGGAAACAATAGGGAAAGGTATTCTCGAGGATTAATAGGTCGGGTTAGAGAAAAGAGAGATATTACAAACGGTGATAATGAAATACCTCAGGGGAATAGGGGGGTAAAAGACAGATCACTGAGCACTCGTGAGTTACTATACGTTACTATCCAGTGCATGAATCTCACATAATTGTTATATTCTCCGACTGCTCCACCGGCCGTTGATCACACAAAAGCAAACACCATAGACTGAGGTGACATATCAGCTGCAGATAAATTTTTTATTACTCCTGATGTAAATATTTTCTGCTTTTTTTCTATATTGCATTTGCATATTTTTTGTCTCGCCGCTTTGTGTCACATGATACATGACCTTACACATAATGCGGGAGCCGTGTTATCACTGATAGCATTTCCCCATAGTGAATAAAACATGTGTTTATGAAATATGTTTGCCTCCTCTTCTTCCATTCACTCCATCCAGACTGTACTCAGACTTTCCATTATTCCTTCATGTTGCCAGTCCAGCAAGATTAATACATAAGTATGCAAAATGCTGATTTTTATTGGCCAAACAGTTGTTCATTCCCCGTTGATTGCATTTGACTTATCGCTACGTTACATTTTGTATTCATGATATGCGTCCATATGCATTCATCTTGCTTAATTCAAGCTCACAGTTTCAGAATCAGAATGAGAAAGTGAGAAAAAATAAAGTTTATATTTTTATTTCCCCATACAAAGTTTTTTTATGTGAATGTTTCCTTAAAGGGAACCCGTCATGAAAAAATGCTATTAACCTTCAGATATGGGATTAATCTGCAGGTTTATAATAATCTGAAACTGTGCAGCTGCTGCACTGAAAGCCTGGCTTCTGAGAGGAAATTACCTTTATGCCTCCCCTCAGCCTAGCGCTTTCAGTCATAGGAGCACGGCTTAAGGCATGGTGAGTGTTGGCTGTAACCTCATTCCGGCACTGACTGGCAGCCAACTCTGTACTGATGAACTTCTGAGTCGGCTGTCCGTCAGTGCCGGGGCATGGTTTCAGCCACCACTCACTTTGTACTAAGCAATGACTGAAGTTGCATCATCTACACATCTATGACTGAAAACCCAAGGCCGCTGGGAGGAGATAATTTCCTACCAGCAGTTGTGCTTTCAGTGCGGCAGCCTCACAGCTTCAGAACGCTAGTGTCACAATGTAATGGTATTCAATAAGGAAGAGCGGCCTGAGTCTCTGACCTTACTATGCTTCTGTAAAAACCCTAATCTGTCCCCTCCCCCACCTCTTGAGGTATGGGACAGAAATGAAAGGTAAACCAAACACAAAGACAAAACAGGGATAACAGAAAACCTCTATAATACAAAAGCACTATAACCATCAATAGGGAGAAGGATAGGTACAGGAAGGATTAAAATAAATTAAAAAAGGGACCAGGAGATAAATTTACTAGTACAACAGCAAACTACAGAACATCACACCTACAACTCCAAACTTCAACTACTTACCTTTAGCACACAGCACAGGAAGACAAATCCTTCACCGACAGGGTCTGAACACCCAGAGCCTGTATATATAGATGGAGTAAAGGGTAAGCAGTTGCAGCTGACAACAACCAGGCTGTATGATCTCACCCAGCATGGAAAGACTTCTTAACCCTATCAGCACTGAAGGAAGGGGAAATCCATTTTAACCCCTTTCCGACATTGGGCGTAACAGTATGCCGATGTCGAACTCCCTCACTTTGATGTGGGGTCCGGCAGTGAGCCCACATCTTTCTAGGCACGTGTCAGCTGGAATCGCAAAACACCAACAGCTATTAACCCATTTAATGCCACTGTCAAACTCTGAACATGCCAAAAGTAAGAAAAAAATGTTTTTAAAAATATTAAAAAATAAAAAAAATAAAAGTTCAAATCACCCCCCTTTGTCCCATTCAAAATAAAACAATAAAAAAATCAAACATGCACATATTTGGTATCGCTGCATTCAGAATCGCCCGATCTATCAATAAAAAAAGGATTAACCTGATTGCTCAACGGCGTAGCGAGATAAGAAAGTCAAAATGCCAAAATTACATTTTTTTGGTGGCAACAACATTGCATTAAAATGCAATAACGGGTGATCAAAAGAAAGTATCTGCACCAAAATAGCATCACTAAAATTACAATCTCGGCGTGCAAAAAATAAGCCCTCACCCAACCCGAGATCACGATAAATGGAGACACTACAGGTATCGGAAAATGGCACAATTTTATTTTTTATTTAACAAAGTTTGGAATTTTTTTGACCACTTAGTTAAAAAAAGAACCTATACATGTTTGGTATTTATGAGCTCATAATGACATGGAGAATCATACTGGAAGGTCAGTTTAGGCATTTAGTGAACACAGTAAAAAAGCCAAATAAAAAACATCCATGGGATTGCACTTTTTTTAAATTTCTCCACACTTTGTATTTTTTTTCCATTTTCCAGTACATGATTTATTAAAACCTATGGTGCTGTTCAAAAGTATAACTCATCCCACAAAAAACAAGCCCTCACACTGCCATTTTGACCAAAAAATAAAAAAGTTATGGCTCTGGGAAGAAGGGGAGCAAAAATGAAAATGCAAAACCAAAAATACCTCTGATCGTTAAGGGGTTAGTTAGGACGTGAATCGCACCATCTCTAAAGAGGAGTGCATTTAATTACCTGACGTGACTGTCTAACTCCAAGTCTTCCATGGGGACGTGACACCTTGTGACAGCTAGTAACTTGGAGATGAACCCCATACCTGCAAGCTAATAGTATTTTTTTTACTTGACAGGTTTGATTTGAAAGGGACATCCAGAAGTTTTCATTATTTTTCCTATTGGGCTGAGAACTAACAGGCAGTTAGCTGATAACTATCTGCTTGATCTGCTTGGCGATAATATTTGCAAAGAGTTGTCACGGATGGCTTCTAACAACAATTTCCTTGCTTCTGTTGACAACATGTTGACAGATCAGCTTCTTCTCTTTCTCTCTGCTCTGTTGATGGGCAGTCTCTGGAGATGTCATGCTGATTGACAGCCGGCTCCCCGCTACCTAGCTGCAGGGAGCCTTCTGTGAAACAGCTAGACATCTGCAGTGATGCCATGTCGACAGAGGAAGAGCTACTTTGCTGAGGAGAGGTGAAATGATGCATGGAATCACTGGCTGCGGAGGCAGAATTCGTCCCAGTGAAGAACAGTCACCTTTTAGTTGACACGGTTTGGTTTTGCTGACTGAACCGTTCTCTTAATATTTATGTTCCTTTAATAAATTTGATGATTTTAACCCACTTAACAACATGTAAATAAGTTATTTGCTGTAAAGAAGTTTTAATCTGCTGCCGGGAAGTTGCGATTCTGGCCTCCATGTTACTAGAAGTTAATTGTCGCAAGGTCCTGACAGGAGAGCCATCTACTGTATCACTGTGGATTGTAAGGAGCTTGATACTGAATGTAGTTTTTTCGCATTATCATCTCAAAATGTACAAAATTATTATATCTAATATAAGAAATATTTTACCTTAAGGTCAGAGATTTCCATGACAAATTTCTGGATTGTTCTGCAGAAACATCCATAGATGAAATTCACCCATTGCCAGATGAATGAAAGGTGAAGAAATAATCCTGTCATGGACTCCTTGCCAGTTTTGTACTGATTAATTACAGAAATCTGCAGGACTGGTAATTGATAAATCTAATTAATCTAAGCAAATTGAGTCTGGCAGATAGAACATTTTCTCCATGTTTTTAATTGTCAGACATTTTAATCTTAAACCAGTTATCACACATATGAAGAGAAAAGATTGTACAATTCAACTGAACTCGACGGGTCGGAACAAAGCTTAACACAATGAACCTTAATTAATACACATGGACCTTTTTTTAGTTTTATAAGTTTTATATCAACATTTACTATATACACAGTTGGGCAGATTTAATTAAAGTCACATTTTTTACAGTACAAACTTAGACTCTATAGTAGAGATGAGCAATTTGATTTGGCGCTGCCCTGGTCCAGTTCACAAAGGACCGGACCAGGACAGAGCAAATCGAGTTTCTCACCTTTACTAAAAAGTCTTAAAATTCTCCAAGTTTATACTTTTGGCTCATGCTGGATAATAAATTTGATGCATTTTTAGACAGTTGAGTTTGCCTTTACACCTAATAGCTAATTAATTTTTTTAAATGTGTAGCGGGTAGTTGCGCTAAAATTTTGGCACACTTTTTTGTGCACAGCATTGAATCATAAGTCAAGCCAATTGGATCAGATGCAAAATGTGTAAAAACCATATACTAAATATAATACAACGCATACACATTGTGGCAAAAATCCCCACCATTGTCTTATCTCCAGCATCATAAAAAGGAACTTACAGGAAAATGTTTTCAATAGTAATATACATGAGGTGAATAGTGACAATCTAGAATATTCTATAACAATCGCAACAAATTCAGGCTCCACCTAAAGTGGGCATTCCTGTCCGATTGTGGATCATCCTGTAGGCTTCTTCGGTGAAAACAAGTTATCACCTTTCCAGTAACAAGTGAAAAATTGTTGATTGTGGGGTCCAACTGTTGGGACCAGCACTGATTAGGAGAACAAGGTACTTTTACCCCTGTTAGAATAGAGCAACAGTGTGCATGCTTGACCACCACTCCATTCATTCTCAATAGATTTGCCAAGTGTTCTGCTCAACTTTTTCAGCAGTCCCTTAGAGAATAAACGAGCGGCAGTTGAGCATCTGGCCTGCTGCTCCATTTTATAACTGGTAATTAAGTATCCTGTTGGCAGACCACATGGCCGCTATGGGGCCAATGAGATGGGGAGCCTGGTGCATGTTACTGCAATTTATAAAGTGTCTGTGGTGGGGAAATGGGAAGCTGCAAGGATATCAAACTGTAAATGGGGATCCCATACTGTGTTAAGTGCTGTGAAGGCCCTTATTCTGAATAGATGGCTGTGGGAGCCCTCAAACTAAATATTGGCGCTGAACGAGACATCATATTGCGTGTGGGGCAGTGGAGGCTGTCGAACTTTATTGATGGCTGTAGGTGACATTGTAGTGTGTGGAGGTCCTCACACTGCCTATGGAACGTGTGAGGGATATCATATTGTTTATATTGGGCTGTTGGAGCTGTATTTTACAGGGGGTTTTGGGGCCTTCATGCTATATATAGGGGAGCTGTTTGGCCATCATACCGTGTAGGGGCACTTTAGTAGCATCATGATGTGGAAGTAATTATACTATGTTGGAGTTAATGTTGTGGCATCATACTTTTCTGGAGGCACTATGGTGTCATCATAACGTGTGCGAGGATCGACTGTTGATGACATTCACTGTTAGGCTATCATGAGGGATAAGGGGCATTTTTTAGGGCATAACACTCTATAAGGGTCATGAAAATGGTATAATAGTGGGTAAGGACAGTAAGGGGCTTGACTATTGGTATACTTACTGTGCATCTAACATAATACATGTCCTTCTCCCTGATTTTAGAAGTTGGAAAGTGTGACCCATGTCTACTTTGCTAAAATTTTTTTTTGGGACGGGGCATGTAGAGAGGGACCCAATTAGAACTTTTGCTATGTTGCGCCGTGATTCCTACGTACACCACTGCTTGTCAGGGATACAAATTCCCCATTCTGTTGATTGGTGCACGTCCCAGAGGTCAGAAACTTAAAGTTCAGAAAGTCATCACCTCTCTTGTGGATAGGTGATAGATTGTTTTACTTAACATCTCTCTTTAAATGCTTAATGGTAAGTATGTAGGTTAGATATTGGAAAGTATGCAGTGGTGGAGTTTTTGTTGTCTTATTTTACTATGAGCTTTGTTAGTTAATTGTTTTTCTATTACTTCTCTTGGCCCATGTGATTACTCTCTGGCTCTCACAATCAAACAGACTCTCCTGTACCGTAAGTCACTTCCTTCATATATTTTTTTTAAAGAAGATCAATGTAATACTCGTAGTAATGTTTCAATAAATGAACCCAATGATATCTAGTGTCTCATTCTAAAAACTCACCTGAGATTCTGACTGACTGGATGTGCACAGTACATGTTTACATCATGCAAAATAAAAAAATATCCAAGTCGTGATACAGGCTGCCATTGCTTCTTTATTAGTGATGAGCGAGTGTACTCGTTGCTCGGGTTTTCCCGAGCACGCTCGGGTCGTCTCCAAGTATTTGTGACTGCTCGGAGATTTAGTTTTCATCGCAGCAGTTGAATGATTTACAGCTACTAGCCAGGCTGAGTACATGTGGGGATTCCCTAGCAACTAGGCAACTCTCACATGTACTCAGTCTCGCTAGTAGCTGTAAATCATTCAGCTGCTGAGATGAAAACTAAATCTCCGAGCAGTCATAAATACTTGGAAACCACCCGAGCGTGTTCAGGAAAACCCGAGCAACGAGTACACTCGCTCATCACTATTCTTTATATTTGCTTTTGTGTCTTTTCTAGAAACCCAGATGACACAATAATAAAACTTTAAGACTCATGATATCTAAATCCATCTGATGAAAGACATTCACTGTTCTCTTGACATTCCCACAAAGCAGAGGTTCTTATGAAACACTTTACTTGAAGAGTTGAAAACCCACCATCTGCTCCGTCTGATGTGCATTTTCAAATCTATTGCTTGACAACACGAAGAATACATCTGCTGTGCAATTTCCACTGATTTTACTCTTTTTTTTAAGAATTGCATCAGTGATTCCCGGTCTGTAAAATGTTTAACTGCGCAGGATTTTAACTTGGAAAATATTAGATTCATTAAAGGAAAGCTGTCACATTCCATGTGCATCTGATGAAAGAATGCTATCGAGAGGGAGGAGATTGATACACTGGAGTTCACTGGGTGGTACTACTGATGCCTGCAGGAAGGATCTCAATAACTAAAGACCTCCCACTGGACTGCTGGTTAGGACTGCCTACTGGACTAATGATTAGGACTTAAAATTCCTTAAAGCCCTTAAAAAGTTCCAGTTCGTAGACCATTTCATAACAATGTTATCTTGTAACATATCTATAAAAGAGGTAAAAATATTATCCTATTTCACAATTTTTAAAAACCGTACATGAATCACCAAATTAATACAAGTAGCTCTTAGATTTAATTGCAAAATCTTTACTAGGGCACAAATTACTTACATTTCTGAAATCGGTGTCTTGTTATTTGGTAGAGGGGTCTTTGGACACCATCACCATAAGGCAATGAAAGCCCAGGTGTGAATGCTACCTCTTTCATGTTCTATAGCTAAGCCTCTGTGCTGGATCTAAACACTGCAGCTATTCAGATTTTTTTCATAATTTCCTTATTGATCATTTTCAGCTGCTAAAACCAGAATAACCAGATGTTTGCTGGGAGATTCTGCACTTCTGTTCATACAATGGGACTCATTTATCAAAACTGTCAGTCTCATGGCCCATAGCAACCAATTACAATGCAGCTTTAATTTTTCTAGAGCAGATTAACCCCCTTAGGGTCCAGCCAGTTTTCTCCCTTCTGGATGAAGATTTTTTTGCCTTTATACATGCTATTATGACTTTCTTCCACAACAAGGTTTCATGCCAAGGTGTTTATGACACAAGTTAATCTTTATTTTGTCAGCATTGTTTAGAAACATATACAGTATGGTAGCATTTATTTTTCACAAATTTCTAAATTACAAATTACTAATATGGGCAAAAATGCTGTAACAAATAGTTGTTTGTTTTGTCACTTATCAGCCATCTTTAATTGTATTCTACATTTATTTTACCGATAGCTACAGTTTTTGGGTATGCTAATCACATCTTTGGGGTTTTTCAAATAATGTTTAGTAAAACATAACATTCTCTCTCTAGGGATATTTTAGCTCTGCAGATCACGGTTTTTCTAGGTGTGGACTCTTATGGGTAGTTTTTTATCTGGGTGTGGCCTCTTATGGGTAGTTTTTTATCTGGGTGTGGCCTCTTATGGGTAGTTTTTTTATCTGGGTGTGGTCTCTTATGGGTAGTTTTTTTATCTGGGTGTGGCCTCTTATGTGTAGTTTTTCATTTGGGTGTGGCCTCTTATGGGTAGTTTTATCTGGGTGTGGCCTCTTATGGGTAGTTTTTTATCTGGGTTTGGCCTCTTATGGGTAGCTCTTTATCTGGGTGTGGCCTCTTATGGGTAGTTTTTCATTTGGGTGTGGCCTCTTATGGGTAGCTCTTTATCTGGGTGTGGCCTCTTATGGGTAGTTTTTTATCTGGGTGTGGCCTCTTATGGGTAGTTTTTTATTTGGTTGTGGCTTGTTATTGGTTGGGGTTGCCCAAAAATATATATAGTTTTTCTTTGAAAAATTACCTCTGTGAATACCTTTTTCTTCCCTATGATGACCTTACAATAAGGACAGTATGAGCAAGGGAATCTGAGACACCATTTGCTGAAAAATTAACAAAATTAAATATCAACATCCTTCAGACTGTGTGGTCTTCAGGCTATTGAACAAACCTTTTTTAACTTGATACTGCTATTATGACAGCAATTAGGGTGCCCATAATAACCTAGTATGGTAGGAAAGTATCCAAAGATATATACAGACATATACTTATACCAGACATACAATCACAAATTACACATATCACACACATACTTACTAACCTAAATATGTTACATTGCACATACATTACACATATTACGTAAATAAATTACAAATATTACATCCGTACATACATTGGACATTCCAATATCCACATCTGTGATGCATATTAAACACGCATACATAACTCATGTTTACATACGGTACTTAAATTTCCCATATTATACACATTATACTTTACATATTACACATATGCACCCACACTATACACGTTCACAAATTACCCATGTCACACACATAAATACATGCAATTATTACACACATACACGTACATATTGCACCTTAAACATATTATACACACATTCACACCATACCCAGACTGCATATATTACATATACACACATATTACACACATACTCTTAAAGCGGTATTCCAGTGTTTCTTTATTTTACTGCTGGGGTAGCATCACTCATGTATGCTCCCTACCCCTAGTATTATATTCCGCAGCCTCCAACTTCATCTATTCTTGGCACCCTGTGGTCTGTCTCAGCAATTCGTGACCTGCTGGATCGCTCCTGTATTTCCTGAGCGAGCCATAAGTCACTACTCAATGTAAATCTATGAGAACCAGAACGAGGGTTATATAGACTTATATTGAGAGCTTGTGACCGTTACCTCTGACGTCTGGTCAGTCAGAAGTTGTGGTCACAAAATGGTGGCATGGAACAGGAGCGGCACAGGGAACAGCTGGAGATTGTGATTGACGATTATAAGACTAGGGTCAAGGAACTTAGAGTAGTGGCATCATACCAGCGCTGAAATAAAATAAAAAATGCTGGAGCGATGCATTAATTATTAGGAAGCAAGACGGGTCTCTTGTGTTTGGTAGTGGCTCTCTGTGTTGTGAAGTGCTGTGCAGGATGACTATGTAGGAGTCTTCAGCCCAGCACTGCAGTGTGGCGTTGACATTTTTTCCCACTTCCTCTCCTGCCGCTGATCAGACATGACAGTAAGGATCTGCTTAGGGGAAGGGAAGAAGTGATTAAAGGGAATCTGTCAGCAGGTTTTTGCTACCTCTTCTGAGAGCAGCATAATGTAGGAAAAGAGAAGCTGAATCCAATGATGTATTACTTAGTTTACAGGGTGCAGGGGGAGGGAGTGTTGCCGGACTAATGTAGTCCAGCAATGTTAATCTCTTAGTGATAAATCCTTCACAGTTAGAAAACAACAGCACACATTTTGACAAGTGACACATCCCTGAATTCTGTGTTTCAGCCTCTAAGCATCTCTGGGGACTTCTTCAAGATGGCTGGAAGACCATTCCCGGTGACTAACTTTTGAAGCTTACCAAGAGAATGCCAAGAGTGTGCAAAGCAGTCATCAAAGCAAAAGGTGGCTTCTTTGAAGAACCTAGAATATAAGACATATATTTTCAGTTGTTTCACACTTTTTTGTTAAGTATATAATTCCACATGTGCTAATTCATAGTTTTGACGCCTTCAGTGTGAATGTCCAATGTTCATAGTCATGAAAATACAGAAAAATCTTTAAATGTGAAGGTGTGTGCAAATTCTTTGTATGTACTATGTATATATATATATATATATATATATATATACAGTATATATATATATATATATATATATATATACAGTACAGACCAAAGTTTGGACACACCTTCTCATTTAAAGATTTTCCTGTATTTTCATGACTATGAAAATTGTAATTTCACACTGTAGGCATCAAAACTATGAATTAACACATGTGGAGTTATATACTTAACAAAAAAGTGTGAAATAACTGAAAATATGTCTTAAATTCTAGGTTATTGCTTTGATGACTGCTTTGCACACTCTTGGCATTCTCTTTATGAGCTTCAAGAGGTAGTCACCGGAAATGGTTTTCACTTCACAGGTGTGCCCTGTCAGGTTTAATAATTGGGATTTCTTGCCTTATAAATTGGGTTGGGACATCAGTTGTGTTGAGCAGAAGTCTGGTGGATACACAGCTGATAGTCCTACTGAATAGACTGTTAAAATTTGTATTATGGCAAGAAAAAAGCAGCTAACTAAAGAAAAACAAGAGGCCATCATTACTTTAAGAAATTAAGGTCAGTCAGTCTGAAAAATTGGGAAAACTTTGAAAGTGTCCCCAAATACAGTTGCAAAAACCATCAAGTGCTACAAAGAAACTGGCTCACATGAGGACCGCTCCAGGAAAGGAAGACCAAGAGTCACCTCTGCTTCTGAGGATAAGTTTATCCGAGTCACCAGCCTCAGACATCGCAGGTTGACAGCAGCTCAGATTAGAGACCAGTCAATGCCACACAGAGTTCTAGCAGCAGACACATCTCTACAACAACTGCTAAGAGACTTTGTGCAGCAGGCCAAAGATCAGTGGAAATCTGTGCTTTGGTCTGATGAGTCCAAATTTGAGATCTTTGGTTCCAACCACCGTGTCTTTGTGCGACGCGGAAAAGGTGAACGTATGGACTCTACATGCCTGGTTCCCACCGTGAAGCATGGAGGAGGAGGTGTGATGGTGTGGGGGAGCTTTGCTGGTGACAATGTTTTGGATTTATTCAAAATTGAAGGCATACTGAACCAGCATGGCTACCACAGCATCTTGCAACGGCATGCTATTCCATCCGGTTTGCGTTTAGTTGGACCATCATTTGTTTCTCAACAGGCAATGACCCCAAACACACCTCCAGGCTGTGCAAGGGCTATTTGACCAAGAAGGAGAGTGATGGGGTGCTACACCAGATGACCTGGCCTCCACAGTCACCAGACCTGAACCCAATCGAGACGGTTTGGGGTGAGCTGGACCGCAGAGTGAAGGCAAAAGGGCCAACAAGTGCTAAGCATCTCTGGGAACTCCTTCAAGATTGTTGGAAGATTATTCCCGGTGACTACCTCTTGAAGCTCATCAAGAGAATGCCAAGAGTGTGCAAAGCAGTCATCAAAGCAAAAGGTGGCTACTTTGAAGAACCTAGAATATAAGATATATTTTCAGTTGTTTCACACTTTTTTGCTAAGTATATAATTCCACATGTGTTAATTCATATTTTTGATATCTTCAGTGTGAATTCACAATTTTCATAGTCATGAAAATACAGAAAAATCTTAAAATGAGATGGTGTGTCCAAACTTTTGGTCTGTACTGTATATATATACACATATATATATATATATATATATATATATATATATCTTTATATATATATATATATATATATATATATATATATATACAGAATATATATATAAGTTTATGTGCTCCCTTGTGGGAGTTCACATGTATCAGCACTCATCTTAATTTAACCCAAAGTAGCTCATTTTGCTAAATTTTATGCAAATACTAGCAGTTTAACCCATTACATGCTGTGGTCACTTTTGACCTCAACATCTAAATACTTGGAAAGAGGGCTCCCATTCTCATGGCCCACCATTGTGATATAGTTTCGAGTGTTGATGGGTTACAATGGCAGCCGGGGGTCTTACGATGGCTCCCACATCTGCCATATTACTACTCCTATTAAATGCATTGAGATGGATATTACATTTAAAAAGCTGTGTGTCCATGTTTGGGACCTGGTCCTGCTCCGCCCTTTTTCACACGGGATGTCAGTATGACGCATGGTAAGGTTGTAATACTAGAGGTTAGGACTATCCCGAATTTAGGTACACCTTGACGTTGGTGGGATGGCTTTTATTCTTTGTTTTTATAAAAAATTATGCTTATTAACTACCTTATTTATTTATATGCACTCTTGCTTTTACTTGTTTACTTAGAGCAGAGAATTTGTTCATTTTATTTCTGTCTTCAGTTTTGTCTGTTTGACGGCCAGTGTGAACATGCTCCTCATTTGCATGCATACCAACTTGTTTGTTTTCAGATATGAGATAAGATAACATATTAGGTGTGATATGATTAGATATGATATGATTAGATATTAAATATGAGGCTAGAAAAATCTCAACTCTCCTATGGCAAGTCCGACACACAAATGATGATCCCCAACCAGACGGGATGATACGTTAGGGAAATATCTCTTACATTTGGAATAAATCATTAGCAATGTCACCAGCAAAACATCTCTACACCATCACACCTTCCCTCCATGCAAAATTAGTAATGTATAAATAATATAAAAATGCAGTATTGGCACAATCTTACTGAACCAACAGCGTAAAGTTAATATATGCTTAAGGAGGACTTGTCACCTAGTCAAAAGTGAACAGTTTATTTTTATTATAATTAAAAGAATATTCCTCTTTTTTTATTTAAATCTTCCATATGATTCTAGAGATAGAGACCTTTTTATGTAGAGATAATTGTTATGGTCTTTACTAAGTCGGCGTGTCTTATAGGATCCTCTGGGGCCTGTCTTTCGACTGCTCTGCTCTGCTTTAATTGCCTTTTATCAACGCCCCTTGTAAAGACCATAAAAATGAAAGAAAACAAAATGGCATAGTGAGCAGCGGGAATAAAACCAGGTCAAATACTGCTGGCCGCTTTTGATTTGACATTCTGAGCAATGATGGCTCTCTGAATCCCCCTGGTCAGGAAAGGGTTAAATAGTGATCATTTTTTTAAAAAAAAATTTATTCATTTTTTGCTTATTTTTAAATGCATTTTTGTTGTTGCATGTAGTTGTTGTATTATATTTTGACAATGATTAAATTGTTGTATGTATTGTATGATATGAGTTACAACTTTCTGTATGATGAAGCATTGGCGTCTTACATTATCTCTCATGTGTCGTGATCACCAGGAGGGTTGTGCCGCTTGTCCATCAAATTTATAGAACACGTCAAAATCCATCTTACTTTCAAATAAACATGTTTTAATTATCTCTTAGCACCTGCTTTATATCGTCTTCTGTTTGTGTGATGCCGTCTCCCCGGTGGATTGCAGATTGCCGGGTACTCACCTTGCGATGCTCTATTAACCTAAATAGCAATCTGCCTATATATTCAAATGAACTCTAGAGGTTATTAACTTGCCCTTGGCGAAAAAGATTGAGCTTCCCGGGGCAAATGCTTTGATAAATTCAGAGTGTGACACTTTTATTACATATAGCAAATAGAATATCTAGCCTGGTTTTATGACAGCCATCACTAACTCATTCTGCTCTTATTACTTTCCAATTCTCCATGTACCTTCAACATTTTCATGAAATTATTTCCGTGCTAATTACATGAGGTTGACTACTTACATTTTCCTCTTTTCTTGTATTTTATGGATGTGATTTTTTTTTTAATTGCGATATGGCCAATAGGTTGAAAACATGATCGTATATGGGATGCACGGATGATTATGTGAAAATTCATTTGTTGCTTTACATGTCGAGCTCAAGATGATGAGATTAATTTGTACCTTTATATTATGGATTTGATGCTATGAAGTTCTAGATGCAGATCGGGCAATTAGTTCTGGTTATGGGCAGAAAAAATACTGCAAAATCAGATAACAAAAATAGTGACACTTTTTGCACCCCCTATATTGTAGATGCTTCAGTGTCTCAATAAAAGTGATATCAGCTTCCCACCTACCATGCAAAATTTGTCTCCAGACCCCATCACCTTTAAAAATGTTGGTACATTACAGTCTTAATTTAAAATATATATTTGTATTTTCTCTAACAAAGATGTAGTCAGCTATGGGACAATTCTGCAATGGCAAATAAAAATATAAAAGTTTCCAAATAAAAACAATACAATTTGCTGCAATTTGGGTGACCCTTCTCAGACACAGAAAAGTGACTATGTCTTTGTTATGCATAATCACCCTCCCTGGTGACCTCCCACAGCCTCTTCCACCAAGACTTGACCTAGTCCTTCTGCATTCAAGATGCCCACCATAGTGGCTTGAGGGGCTCAGTAACAAATCATGCATTCTCAGCCTTTTTTGTCCATTGGAGGTTTGCTTCAGATCGGCTACTGCTCCATACGCAACTGTGATGGCCACTTTGAATGCAGGAGACAGAAAACGTGTTCTTGGTGAAGAAGAAGGCATTTCGAGACACCAGGTATAACACATGTTTAGTGTAAAGGTGGAAGGTTGCCTTAATGTAAAAAAATAGTGGCCAAAGATAAACAAAGAACAATGCATTTTTTTTTCAAAGAACAGTTTTTAATCTACTATGAAATTCGAGTGCTAAAACATGAAAATATATACGTATTTGACATTTTCACAATAATATTAGCAGTGTCCTAAATACTCGGGCTCGTCTTTGCTACAACCGCCAAGAGCAGTTAACCCTTTTAGTACTAGAGACATGATATAGAAGATCCAGGGACTGTGAGAGCCAAGCAAGCAAGGAAAACTTGCTGTGGTGATCTTGGTACCAATTTCTAACTCTTGTGAAATTATGCATTGTCCGGCCAAAAGTGTCCTTCTGTTGTGAAGGGATGAAACTGGTCAGGCTCAATGCTTAGATAAGCCCTACGGTCCAAACATTTATCAAAGGACCCATGGAGTGACTAAAAAACATTCCCCACATGAATTTGTTATCTCCAGAAAACTGAATTGTTGACACTACACAGAAAGCATAGGTCAACTCATAGTACCTGCACCAAATTATGACCCTACCATCAGCTTGATGCAACAGAAATCTAGGCTCATCTGAGGAGGCAATATTCCACTGTTTGGAGATGCAAATTTTGTGGTCTATTATCTATGGAGTCATGGCTTTCCTTTCCTTTTCCCTTAAACTGTAATGGGTTTGTAAGGACAATTGTTGACATTTTCCTCTGACTGCTTTTTTTTAAAAGTTGTTTACATTGACAGAATCTCCTTTGGCCGGATGTTTTCCTTGATCACACCATTCTCAGTATACTTTTGTCACTGTTGCACAAAAAACTCTCAATTGGTTTTGAAATACTGGGCCTAGCTAGTCTAGCACCCAGGATCGGCTCCAGGTTTTCATGGGCCCTGGGTGAAAGAGTCCCAGTGGGCCCCTTTAACACATACCACAATTCATAATGCACGGATACGGCAGAGAAATATAGGTATAGTACAATGCCAAAGATTTCACGTACTTCTTACATTACATGAGTGATATCTATTGTGCATTCTATATTAGCTCAGAAACGGACAGTATAGTCCTCTATACATAATAATGAGCCCCATATATTGCTCCAAACAGAATAATGAGCCCCACATAGTGATCCATCTACTATATAATTGTCTAAGGGTCACTTCAGTCTGTCTGTCTGTCTGTCATGAATATTCATTGGTCGCAGCCTCTGTCTGTCATGTAAATCCAAGTCGCTGATTGGTCATGGCAAAATGCCCACGACCATTGCCACGACCAATCAGAGACGGCCATAGTCTGGCAGGGTTAATGCCAGTGCTAATGGACCGCGGTGTAACGCACTCCGTTACCGCAGCTGTTAACCCTGTGTGACCAACTTTTTATTATTGATGCTGCGTATGCAGCATCAAGAGTAAAAAGATCTAATATTACAAATAATAAAAAAAAGGTTATTCTCACCCTCCGACATGGCACGCTGTCCTTGGCAGTGCAAGTGGCAGGTTCCGGTGCCAAGGATGCTATGCGAGAAGGACCTGCCATGACGTCACAGTCATGTGACCGCGACGTCATCACAGGTCCTGCGCTCATACCAATCCTGGGACCGGAAGCTGCCGCGTGCACCGCACACAGGCACCGGGACTTCAAGGGGCCTTCGGAAGGTGAGTATATGTTTATTTTTTATTTTAAATCTGTTTTAACCACGCATATAGTGCCCACATTGCTATATACTACGTGGGCTGTGTTACATACTGCGTGGACTCTGTTATATACTACATCACCTGCTATATACTATGTAGCTGGGCAATATACAATGTGACTGTGCAATATACAATGTGCCTGTGCAATATACTACATGCTCTGTGTTATATACTACGTAGCTGTGCAATATACTATGTGGCTCTGTTATATACTACGTCGACTGTGCTATATACTACATGGCTCTGTTATATACTACGTGGCTGTGCAATATACTACGTAGCTATGCAATATACTACGTGCCTCTACAATATACTATGTGGCTATGTTATATACTACGTGGCTCTGCTATATACTACATCGCTGACCAATATACTATGTGGCTGTGCAATAAACTACGCAGCTGTGCAATATACTATGTGACTGTGTTATATACTACATTGCTGTGCAATATACTACGTGCCTGTGCAATATACTACGTGGCTCTACAATATACTACGTGGCTATATTATATACTACGTGGCTTTGTTATATACTATGTGGCTGACCAATATACTACATACCTGTGCAATATACTACGTGGCTATGTTATATACTACATGGCTGTGTTATATACTACGTAGCTATGTTAGATACTACGTCGATTGTGTTATATACTACGTCACTGTGCAATATAGTACATAGCCTGTGCTGTATACTACCTACATATTCTAGAATACCCGATACGTTAGAATCGGGCCACCATCTAGTACAGTATAATTGGCACCACATAGTCCTCTATACAGAATAATGAGCCCCATATTGCTCCAAACAGAATAATGAGCCCAATATTATGCTCCATACAGAATAATGAGCCTCATATAATGCTCCATACAGTATAATGGGCACCACAGAGTGCTCCATACAGAATGAGCCTCATATATTGCTCCATTCGGAATTGACCCCATATAATGCTCCATACAGTATAGTGAGCCACATATAATTCTCCATACAGTATATGATGTCCCCCATCTATTGCTCCATATATAATGGGCCTCATATAATGCTCCATACAGTATATGATCGGCCCCATACAGTATACTGAGTCCCATATATTGCTCCATACAGAATGGGCCCCATATGATGCTCCATAGAGAATGGGCCCCATATAATACTCCTTACAGAATGGGTCCCATATAACGTTCCAAAAATAATTGGCCCCATAAGATGCTCCATGTATAATGGGCCCCATATAATGCTCCATATATAATTGGCCATATAAAATGCTCCATATAAAATTAGTCCCATAAGATGCTTCATATATTATTGGCCCCATATACTGCTCCATATTAAATTGGCCCCATATAATGCTCCCTATAGAATTGGCCCCATAAGATGCTCCATATAGTATTGGCCCCATAAGATACTCCATATAGAATTAGCCCCATATAATGCTCCATATATGGGCCCCTTCTGATGGTCCCCATACATTGCTCCAAATATTTAAAAAAAAAATGAAATACTCACCTCTCGTTTTTTGACGCTGCTCTGCTCTGGACTCCTCAGCATCGGCGTCTTCCTGCTTTCTGTGCTGTCACTGCTCAGGCAGAGGGCGCGCACTGGTGACGTCATCTCTGACCTGAACGTCACAGTCAGAGGATGGAAGACGCTGCAGCGCTGGAACCGAGAGAGGTAAGTATCGCAAGTGCCGAGTTTAGAGCAGGCGGGGGTCCACTCGTGGGGGCCGGCACCATAGCGCACCAGTGTCCCCGATGGCGAGTGGGCCCCCTGCCTGCTCAGGGCCCCGCCACTTGCCCGGGTGCGCCAGGTGCTGACATCGGCCCTGCAGTAGCACCGATAACTAGAGCTGAGGGAATCAGGCGAAATTGGAGTTTGCCTGTACACAAGGATTTTAACAGGAAAGTTGAATCAGCAGAAAAATTATTATCTACAAATTTAATGTCCCTTATTATGCTCTGGGGTCTTTGCAGAATCCAGGGCATAATGAACGTAAGATGTACAAAATGAAAAACTTATACACACTTTACTGCTCACCTTTCTGGCCCCTGTGCTCCTCACCAGCAATCATCACATCTTATAATTGCTGCCATGAGCACTGAATTCCTGAGCCTCATGAGGCTAGGCCGGGACTTCCGGCTCTGATGAGCAAGGTCATGGAAGGTCATGACATCATGACTTGTGCAGTTACCTTGCATGTGCCTGAACAGAACTGTCCCAGATGTCATCAGTCAGAAGTCCTATCCTAGTGTGAAGAGGTCCTTGGTTTCAGTGCTCACAACAACAATCAAAAGATGGACGAGGATCAGACGGGTGACAGTAAGTAGTGGAAGATCAGGAGAGGTGATCAATGAGGTGAGTTTAAGTTTTTTTTCCATTATTTAACCTTTTGATGGTTCTTTACAATTCAGAAAATGGCAACCATCAGATCATATATTACTGAATCCATGATTTAAATGAATATGCTTTAGAATAAAGAAAAAGTTATATTCACCATAAGTGAAGTATTTGGAAGAAAAAATGTAGTTGCTAGAATACAGAGGGAGGAATCTGATGCTTGAAGGCGACCGCCGTTTCGAGATGATGTGCTTCATCTGGTCTCACACCAGCATAGTTCATACATTTTGCATTCCAAATAAAGACACAAAATAGAATAGGTGCTGCTGGAGAAAATAGCGCAAAGAGGGTCTTATCCAAGACACAAATTAAATTGTACTCACCAGATGGAGCTATAATTGAGCTTAAAGGAATATTTGCTGCAGCAGATCCACATGTCCACAACGTGGCCAACGATAGGGAAAAAAATGGGATAAGCATGGATTTATTCTATGCTAATTGTGGTATTTGTTGATGAAGAAGTCTCAGTACTTTGAAACACGTTGAATAAAACCTCATTTCATTTTAACACGCTTGGATCTTCAGTTATTCAACAGCACAGAATAAATCCATGTTTGTCCCTTTTCTTCCTAAAAAAAGACACAAGAGACTTAGGCTAGGGTCACATTGCGTTAGTGCAATCCGTTTAGCGCTAGCGCTAGCGGATTGCGCTAATGCAATGTTTTCTATGGGGCAGCGGTCGGGGTCGCGGTAACGTCCCCGCTCTCGCAGATCCCCGATCTGCGAGAGCGGGGAACGGACCGCGGGCGCGCCTCGGACGCTGCAAGCAGCGTCCGCGGCGCGCCAGGAATCACCGGTGCGTCGCTAGCGCGTGCCGAACATGGCACGCGCTAGTGAAGCGCGTTCCCATTGCCTTCAATGGGCGCGTTAACGGCCGCGTTGCACGGCGTTAATTTCGCCGTGCAACGCTGTCCGTTTAACGCGGTTCCATAACGCAATGGGAACCCAGCCTAATAGAGAGAGCTTCTTTTTCTTTCTTCCAAAATAATTTATTGAACTGTCTTTTGTCATTCTGAGCAGGACTGTGTGTCATTCTTGCACTATGGGGTCATGGGCCTAATTTCCATACCGAAATGAATCAATCAGAATGGCCAAGTGTATTGTTATAATATGTGCAAACTTTGCTGGTAAAATAAAACTTTTGTTATCTGAATGTCTCTGGTATTATTCATATGTGTTCATGAATATTTCTATTATATTTATAAAATACTTATCTATAATACACTTGAGCCATATTCTAAAGGTGAGCAAATTGACCTGGCTTAAAATGAATTTTGAAGTGTCAGACTTTTAGAAATTCATTAAACTTGACAAATTCAACAATCTTGCTTTGCACAAATCATCTAAAATGGATGCTGTCATATTACACATTGCATAAGATTGCATCAGCTAGAGAAGAGTATCATGACCTGGGGTGCACTTTCTCGTATTGCCTTGCTTCTATCACATCACATGGTTTAGCACCACCAATCATGAGGGACTATCATATCCTGTATAAAAGCAGAAGCAGGAAATGCAGCAAACATTTTATGGTGAAGCTTGATACTTTCAGGATATCACAGCTTAGCAATAGGTATAGGGAGAAAAAGACATAAAACACTGAAGAAACTTTAAGGCTGCATTCACACGCTATAGCCATAGTGAAATTTGTTGCCACGATTTTTGAAAAACGTTAAAAAAATATTGCGGTTCAGTTTCGACTGGCAAAATAATGCGGCAAGGGAAAACATGTATATGTGACAGCACAGTAATCCAGAAGATTAATATGAGAAGAAGAGACAGTAATTTCATGCATGTTTTTCAGGGTAATTGGAGGTTTTGGAGTAATTTAAATTTGTTGCGAACAGATATTTCTCGGAAAATTTGCCAAATTGGGTAAATTTGAATTTTAAAGATAAATTACGGCGATGATAATTTGGTGTATTTTTTGCCTGTACAGTTTTATATCACATAAAATGTAGTGTATAACAGTTACTGCAAACTGGATGGCTTTTTTTTACGAAGCGTAAACTGACCTGCAGTTCATTTTGAAACCAGCAGCATGTCAATTTGCCTTGGAGTTAATGTGCATTTTATTTGCGCATTTTCATAAAATTAATGGAATCTGAAATTATTGATAGAAAGTTATTCCATGTAAGTAAGTTGATTACTTACTAGCGTTTTCCTAAAAGACTAATGAAATGAGGAAAATTTGCAAGTTAAAATTGCATATCATCCGCACATGACGTTATCAATAAAATGTTATCATAGCATCCAAAACAAAGGTGACATGCCAAAAGAAGACAAATGCAGCAGAAAAAAACACAATAAAAATGCATATAAAGAAAGTAACCTAATTTTGCTAATTTATGCAGAAATACATTGAAATCTTACCAAATGTTCATCGTGAGAATGTAACCTAAAAGATTCGTTCATCTCCACTGATTTCCTTTTTGATACATATGATCTACTGAAAAAAATGAAATGGGTGTCATAGATTAATGATGCCACATTGACGCGATCAAAGCAAGAAATAGACGGCAGTGTATACAGGTGCCTGTGAGCCTTCGCTGCCATTACACAGGCTAACATGAACGTGTGAAGTGCGAAGCTTAAACATTCACAAGTAGCAACACTTAATGAATTGTGCCAATGGCATTTCATTTATCATAGTTTTTCAGTTGTGCATTAGAGTAATGAGACTTGGATGCTGCTCGAAGCATTGTTCTGTGTTTGACTAATGTGAATTTATTTTCAGGGTTATTACAACGCTACAAAACTGTTACAATGTGTGTTGTCAATTAGATGTATTTTGCTCAACCCCTGGAATGCAGAAACCTTTTATGTTTGTACAGAAAATTGAATTTGTTTTCTATTTAACCTTTTAGTGTCTGCTGGTTTACCTTTTTTTATCTACTACCATAGAGCTTTGTTTAATTGCAATCCCTATTTATTGCGCATGTGAACTGTGTAGCGCAGAATAAGCCATGCATGGCCGGGGTCACACTTGTGTGTTCAATGCAAGAAACTCGCTCATCAAGTCCCGATACTGCAACCGGAACTCAGGAACGGAGTGTTCAGCTGCATAGAAATACATGCACCCGCATGCTCCAGTCCCAAGTGAAGGCGGCAGTGGCGGGACTTGATGCGCGAGTTTCATCAAGTGTGACCCCCGCCTATGGACGATCCAGGCTTTGTAACCGCTTAGATGTCACAGCTAACAACAACCGCGGTACCTCTGTGGTACACACAGGATGGGGTTTCCTTTGTTCAATAAGTTGGACAAAATAGGACAGCTCTTAATTTCAGGCTTAATTCACTACACTGGGATCCCCAGCAATCAGCTATTATGTGTGTGAAAACCTGGCAGTAAAAGTTACAGTTTTCATCATCGCCACAACAGATGAAACTCAGTATTACACAATGTCCAAATGAAATCTATTAGTTGTCTGCGTAATACAGCACACGACTTCCAGAATTGGAGAAGCTTCTTGTGACCACTCTTCGTTCTGGCAAAGAGATGAGGTCCTGAACACAGACATTCATCTTTTAAAAGCGTTGTCTACTTTATCTTTTTTTTTATAAGTGGTTTGGGATAATGGTTACCTATGGGTTCCATTCCTGGTCTTGTTACTGCCATGTTTTTTACAGACCACACAGTTCTCCTGTACACAAAATGGCTATTTATGAAGAAACAAATCAGACCTGTCCACCAGCCTCCACCAACTAAAAAACACTTCAAATCGGAAAGCTGCTTTTCTATGGGAGGATCTTAGTGGACACATCTTGTCACGTGCTACTCCACCAGCTGCCAATTTTTGAATACTAGGCTCTGTACCTTCTGTCAGGACTGACGGCACTAATTAGTATCGGAGGTGACCTACTGTATATACTAGCAAGTGCCAAAAAAGTCATGACCTTAAGGTCCAATTCACACAGCTGAGTTTTGTGGCCCAAGTACATCCCCTGATGCATGGACCGGTCATGGGTCTCCTGACCCAAACTTGGCAATCTCACATACTATATGCCTACAAGACTGTTGAGTTTGGCCTAGGAGACATGCAGCATTGTGTTCCATACCTATACTGCAAAGTATGGAAATGTGAATCTGATCTAACACATATGATCAAATAGTATTACAGTGGCCATCCAGTGTAGGTTGTGTAAACTAGGCATCCACCTAAAATGGATCCCTGTTAAGAAGTTATTTTCTATATTTTCTTCTGCCCAAACAAATAAACGACTCCCATTACACATGATAGATACTGTAATCAAAAGAGATGATTGAATTCAAGTCTCTAATTCCACTTATAATGGATTTCTTATAATTCACTTACTCACACATTCAGCAAAATGGCAACCGCTGGACGCCATTTTTTCAAAATTGTAAAATGCCATCGAAATGTTATACATTAAGAAAAATCCTTACACACACCTCTCCATTCCCTCCGCATCCCGTGTCCAGTCCTTGATGCTTCTTCTGATTGCAAAAGGTCATGCTGACATGATGTCACGGTATACACTGTGACCTTGAGTGCTTGCACAGAAACCTCCTGGGCCTCCTCACAGTTGAAAGTGTGAGGAGAGGCCATAGAATTTTCATACAAGCAATGGGGATCAGAAGATCTAGGCATCATGGGATCACTTTGAGGCGCTGTACATTAACCCTGCTGTTGTCTTCGGTCTGGGGAGTGTTATGAAGGCAATCCAGTAACACAGTGTGCCAGTAATCAGAGCACATACAGTGATCTGACAATAACCAAAAAACAATAGAACGAGCTCTGAGACGTGGAATCTCTGTAGACCGCAATACCTGAACCTATCCTAAACACAACTAAAGGCAGCTGTGGATTGCGCCTGACACTACCTATGCAACTCGGCACAGCCTGAGGAACTGACTAGCCTGAAGATAGAAATACAAGCCTGACTTGCCTCAGAGAAATACCCCAAAGGAGAAGGCAGCCCCCCACATATAATGACTGTTAGCAAGATGAAAAGACAAAACGTAGGGATGAAATAGATTCAGCAAAGTGAGGCCCGATATTCTAGATAGAGCGAGGATAGCAAAGAGAACTTTGCAGTCTACAAAAAACCCTAAAGCAAAAAACCACGCAAAGGGGGCAAAAAGACCCACCGTGCCGAACTAACGGCACGGCGGTACACCCTTTGCGTCTCAGAGCTTCCAGCAAAAACGAATAGACAAGCTGGACAGAAAAAACAGCAACAAAAGCAAAGAAGCACTTATCTAAGCAGAGCAGCAGGCCACAGGAAAGATCCAGAAGCTCAGATCCAACACTGGAACATTGACAAGAAGCAAGGAAGACAGAATCAGGTGGAGTTAAATAACAAGGCAGCCAACGAGCTCACCAGAACACCTGAGGGAGGAAGCCCAGAAGCTGCAGTACCACTTGTGACCACAGGAGTGAATTCAGCCACAGAATTCACAACAGTACCCCCCCCTTGAGGAGGGGTCACCGAACCCTCACCAGAGCCCCCAGGCCGACCAGGATGAGCCACATGAAAGGCACGAACAAGATCTGGAGCATGGACATCAGAGGCAAAAACCCAGGAATTATCTTCCTGAGCATAACCCTTCCATTTAACCAGATACTGGAGTTTCCATCTAGAGACACGAGAATCCAAAATTTTCTCCACAATATACTCCAATTCCCCCTCCACCAAAACAGGGGCAGGAGGCTCAACAGATGGAACCATAGGTGCCACGTATCTCCGCAACAACGACCTATCGAATACATTATGTATGGAAAAGGAGTCCGGGAGGGTCAGACGAAAGGACACAGGATTGAGAATCTCAGAAATCCTATACGGACCAATAAAACGAGGTTTAAATTTAGGAGAGGAAACCTTCATAGGAATATGACGAGAAGATAACCAAACCAGATCCCCAACACGAAGTCGGGGACCCACACGGCGTCTGCGATTAGCGAAAAGTTGAGCCTTCTCCTGGGACAAGGTCAAATTGTCCACTACCTGAGTCCAGATCTGCTGCAACCTGTCCACCACAGAATCCACACCAGGACAGTCCGAAGACTCAACCTGTCCTGAAGAGAAACGAGGATGGAACCCAGAATTGCAGAAAAATGGAGAGACCAAGGTAGCCGAGCTGGCCCGATTATTAAGGGCGAACTCAGCCAACGGCAAAAAGGACACCCAATCATCCTGGTCTGCAGAAACAAAACATCTCAGATATGTTTCCAAGGTCTGATTGGTTCGTTCGGTCTGGCCATTAGTCTGAGGATGGAAAGCCGAGGAAAAAGATAGGTCAATGCCCATCCTACCACAAAAGGCTCGCCAGAACCTTGAAACAAACTGGGAACCTCTGTCAGAAACAATATTCTCAGGAATGCCATGCAAACGAACCACATGCTGGAAGAACAAAGGCACCAAATCAGAGGAGGAAGGCAATTTAACCAAGGGCACCAGATGGACCATTTTAGAAAAGCGATCACAGACCACCCAAATGACTGACATCTTTTGAGAAACGGGAAGGTCAGAAATGAAATCCATCGAAATATGTGTCCAAGGCCTCTTCGGGACCGGCAAGGGCAAAAGCAACCCACTGGCACGTGAACAGCAGGGCTTAGCCCTAGCACAAATCCCACAGGACTGCACAAAAGTACGTACATCCCGTGACAGAGATGGCCACCAGAAGGATCTAGCCACTAACTCTCTGGTACCAAAGATTCCTGGATGACCAGCCAACACCGAACAATGAAGTTCAGAGATAACTTTACTAGTCCACCTATCAGGGACGAACAGTTTCTCGGCCGGACAACGATCAGGTTTATTAGCCTGAAATTTTTGCAACACTCGCCGCAAATCAGGGGAGATGGCAGACACAATGACTCCTTCCTTGAGGATACTCGCCGGCTCAGATAAACCCGGAGAGTCGGGCACAAAACTCCTAGACAGAGCATCCGCCTTCACATTTTTAGAGCCCGGAAGGTACGAAATCACAAAATCGAAGCGAGCAAAAAATAACGACCAACGGGCCTGTCTAGGATTCAAGCGCTTGGCAGACTCGAGATAAGTAAGGTTCTTATGATCAGTCAATACCACCACGCGATGCTTAGCTCCTTCAAGCCAATGACGCCACTCCTCGAATGCCCACTTCATGGCCAGCAACTCTCGATTGCCCACATCATAATTACGCTCAGCAGCAGAAAACTTCCTGGAAAAGAACGCACATGGTTTCAACACTGAGCAACCAGAACCTCTCTGTGACAAAACCGCCCCTGCTCCAATCTCAGAAGCATCAACCTCGACCTGGAACGGAAGAGAAACATCTGGTTGACACAACACAGGGGCAGAACAAAAACGACGCTTCAACTCCTGAAAAGCTTCCACGGCAGCAGAAGACCAATTAACCAAATCAGCACCCTTCTTGGTCAAATCGGTCAATGGTTTGGCAATGCTAGAAAAATTACAGATGAAGCGACGATAAAAATTAGCAAAGCCCAGGAACTTTTGCAGACTTTTCAGAGATGTCGGCTGAGTCCAATCCTGGATGGCTTGGACCTTAACCGGATCCATCTCGATAGTAGAAGGGGAAAAGATGAACCCCAAAAATGAAACTTTCTGCACACCGAAGAGACACTTTGATCCCTTCACGAACAAAGAATTAGCACGCAGGACCTGGAAAACCATTCTGACCTGCTTCACATGAGACTCCCAATCATCTGAGAAGATCAAAATGTCATCCAAGTAAACAATCAGGAATTTATCCAGATACTCACGGAAGATGTCATGCATAAAAGACTGAAAAACAGATGGAGCATTGGCAAGTCCGAACGGCATCACTAGATACTCAAAATGACCCTCGGGCGTATTAAATGCCGTTTTCCATTCATCTCCTTGCCTGATTCTCACCAGATTATACGCACCACGAAGATCTATCTTAGTGAACCAACTAGCCCCCTTAAGGTACCTTCACACATAACGATATCGTTAACGATATTGTTGCTATTTGTGACGTAGCAACGATATCGTTAATGAAATCGTTATGTGTGACAGCGACCAACGATCAGGCCCCTGCTGGGAGATCGTTGGTCGCTGAATAAAGTCCAGAACTTTATTTTGTCGCTGGACTCCTGCTGACATCGCTGGATCGGCGTGTGTGACACCGATCCAGCGATGTCTTCACTGGTAACCAGGGTAAACATCGGGTAACTAAGCGCAGGGCCGCGCTTAGTAACCCGATGTTTACCCTGGATACCATGCTAAAAGTAAAAAAAAAACAAACACTAGATACTTACCTACCGCCGTCTGTCCTCCAGCGCTGTGCTCTGCTCTCCTCCTGTACTGTCTGTGAGCCGGAAAGCAGAGCGGTGACGTCACCGCTCTGCTTTCCGGCTCCCAGACAGTACAGGAGGAGAGCAGAGAAGCAGAGCGCAGCGCTGGAGGACAGACGGCTGTAGGTAAGTATCTAGTGTTTGTTTTTTTTTACTTTTAGCATGGTAACCAGGGTAAACATCGGGTTACTAAGCGCGGCCCTGCGCTTAGTTACCCGATGTTTACCCTGGTTACCGGCATCGTTGGTCGCTGGAGAGCGGTCTGTGTGACAGCTCTCCAGCGACCAAACAGCGACGCTGCAGCGATCCGGATCGTTGTCGGTATCGCTGCAGCGTCGCTTAATGTGAAGGGGCCTTTAATCCGAGCAAACAAGTCAGATAACAATGGCAAGGGATACTGAAACTTAACAGTGATCTTATTAAGAAGGCGGTAATCAATACACGGTCTCAACGAACCATCCTTCTTGGCTACAAAAAAGAACCCTGCTCCCAGTGGTGATGACGATGGGCGAATATGTCCCTTCTCCAGGGATTCCTTCACATAACTGCGCATAGCGGTGTGTTCAGGCACAGATAAATTAAATAAACGACCTTTAGGGAATACCCAGCTCTCCCTGGCTCCAGAATATCTCTGTATACTGCATTGATTTTCCATGGTATGCACTGACTTTACCCAGCTCTCCCTGGCTCCAGAATATCTCTGTATATTGCACTGGCTTTTCTATGCTTCCCCTGGATCTGAGTGTCTTGGTGCAGCACATATAATCCTTTTAGTATGCTTTCTCACCTATGAGCTTGTTTCCACGACCTGTTTTCATGTATCCCATTGTGTGATCCTGGCATCTCTTTGAGTGGTCAGTCTTACCCCTCCCTCACTTTATGACCTTTGCTTAACTCTCTACATCTGGTCTCCCATACCCAGCCACCCCCTCATTCACACCTGATTGCCCTTAACTGGGGATATATTCACATGCAGGAGTCTGCTATAGACTCAGTCTGCTGAAAATCATCTTTTAACTTCCATCTTTTAAATTACATCTTTTTAATTATGATTCTGATTTAGACTGAATTGGACTGGAATTGACTGGAAGGTAACAGACTACTAACCACTACAATGTTTCGATTTCTTTTCTCTTTCACCACCATACTACTTTCCTTCTTACAATCTCCTGCAATCCCTCCACCTAGTAAGGAACTAGTCATTTCTTCCTCCATACTCCCCAGCCACCTCACCTTCCCCTCAGAACTGTTCCTCCACATACAATCCTTTTTATCCAGACACACACGGCCGCATCATGTCCTATCCTGCTCCCACCTTCTAATGATCTGTCTGTTACTCCTCATTGCTGGTGACATATCCCCAAATCCCGGCCCTCCCCAATTCATCCCCACACTCGTTTCTAACCCCCTGCCACGATCCTCCGCACGTTTTCCCAACCACGACAACCTCATACCCATTCATCCAGCCCCCACTCCCCAGCTCCCCCTACTTGGAGCACTATGGAACGCACGCTCCATCTGCAACAAACTGCCATTTATCCATGACCTCTTCATCACCAACAAACTCTCCTTCCTCGGCCTCACTGAAACCTGGCTCACCCCCTCTGACTCGGCCTCTCCAGCTGCGCTCTCCTATGGCGGATTCCACCTCTCTCACACCCCTCGCCCCAGCAACAAACGCGGTGGAGGAGTTGGCTTGCTCCTGTCCGACACCTGCTCCTTTACTCCAATCCCGCTACCACCCTCCGCTACTCTTCCCTCGTTTGAGGTGCACTCTGTCCGCATCTATTCCCCCTCCAACCTCCAGCTGGCTGTCATCTACCGCCCCCCAGAACTAGCCATCTCCACCTTTCTCGACCACTTCACCACCTGGCTACTTCATTTCCTCTCTGTTGACATCCCCACTATCATCATGGGTGATTTCAATGTCCCCATTGACACTTTCACCTCAGCTACCTCTAAACTTTTATCACTGACTGCCTCCTTTGGCCTCACTCAATGGTCCTCTGAGGCCACTCACAAAGATGGCCACACGCTGGACCTCATCTTCACCCGCCTCTGCTCCCTTACTAACCTCACTAACACACCCCTCCCCCTGTCTGACCACAACCTACTGACATTCTCGTCCCTCTCCTCTCCTAGTGTGCAACCCCCACTCCACAAACTCACTCACCCTCGCAGAAATCTCAAACATCTCAACTTACAATCACTCTCTGAGTCCCTTCTCCCTCTCACAGACATAGCCTCCCTTCTTGACACAGATGCTGCTGCCACTTTTTATAACACCACAATAACAACAACACTCGATTCGGCCGCCCCACTCATGCATAGTAAAACTCGTACAATTAACAGGCAGCCCTGGCTGACCAGCCTGACCAAAGAATTGAGACGGGCTTCCAGGATTGCTGAGCGGAGATGGAAGCGATCCCACTCTGCCGACCACTTCACTGCATACAAGCAGTCCCTCGCCAGCTTCAAGTCTGCGCTCACTGCCGCAAAACAAACTTACTTCTCATCCCTCATATCCTCCCTGTCCCACAACCCTAAACAGCTTTTCAACACTTTCAATTCTCTACTCCGTCCCCCCGCACCTCCTCCCTCCCCCCTCATTTCTGCTGATGACTTCGCCTCTTTCTTTAAACAGAAGATCGATACGATCAGAGAAAGCTTTGGCCCACAGCGCCCACTGCCCCTCTTAGCTGCTCAACCCTGCTCCTCCAAAACCAGCTTCTCCACCATGACAGAAGATCAGCTCTCCACCCTCCTGTCAAGATCACACCTCACCACCTGCACGCTTGACCCGCTCCCATCCCACCTCATCCCTAACCTTTCCACGGTCTTCATCCCAACCCTAACACACCTCTTCAACCTCTCACTCACAACAGGTGTCTTTCCCTCATCCTTCAAGCATGCCAAGATCACACCCATCCTCAAAAAGCCCTCCCTCGACCCATCCTCTGTGTCTAGCTATCGCCCAATATCTCTTCTCCCTTATGCCTCCAAATTGCTGGAGCAACACGTCCATCTTGAACTGTCCTCCCACTTCTCCTCCTGCTCCCTCTTTGATCGGTTACAATCAGGCTTCCGTTCCCATCACTCAACTGAAACTGCCCTAACTAAAGTCACCAATGACCTACTAACTGCCAGGAGCAAGCGACACTACTCTGTCCTCCTTCTCCTGGACTTGTCTTCTGCCTTTGACACTGTAGACCACTCCCTTTTGCTACAAATCCTCTCATCCCTTGGCATCACAGACTTGGCCCTTTCCTGGATCTCGTCATATCTGACAGACCGAACATTCAGTGTCTCCCTCCCCCACACCACCTCCTCACTTCGCCCCTTGTCAGTCGGTGTTCCTCAAGGCTCTGTTCTAGGACCCCTACTCTTCTCCATCTACACTTTCGGCCTGGGACAGCTCATAGAATCCCACGGTATGCAGTACCATCTCTACGCTGACGACACGCAGATCTACCTCTCCGGACCTGACCTCTCCTCCTTGCTTACCAAAATCCCGCACTGTCTGTCTGCCATTTCAGCCTTCTTTTCTGCTCGCTTTCTACAACTGAACATGGACAAAACAGAATTCATCATCTTTCCCCCATCTCACTCTACCCCTCCACCAGACCTATCCATCATTGTCAATGGCTGCTCACTATCCCCAGTCCCACACGCCCGGTGCCTCGGGGTGATCCTCGACTCTGCCCTCTCTTTCAAGCCACATATCCAAGCCCTTGCCTCCTCCTGTCGTCTCAAACTCAAAAATATTTCCCGGATCCGTGCTTTCCTTGACCGCAACACTGCAAAAACGCTAGTGCATGCCCTTATCATCTCCCGCCTCGACTACTGCAACCTCCTACTCTCTGGACTCCCCTCTAGCACTCTGGCACCACTCCAATCCATCCTACACTCTGCTGCCCGACTAATCCACCTGTCCCCCCGCTATTCCCCAGCCTCTCCCCTGTGTCAAGCCCTTCACTGGCTTCCTATCGCCCAGAGACTCCAGTTCAAAACCCTCACACTGACATACAAAGCCATCCACAACCTGTCTCCTCCATACATCTGTGACATGGTCTCCCGGTACCTACCTACACGCGACCTCCGATCCTCCCAAGACCTCCTTCTCGACTCCCCTCTCATCTCTTCTTCCCATAACCGCATCCAAGACTTCTCCCGTGCTTCCCCCATACTCTGGAACTCTCTACCCCAACACATCAGACTTGCGCCTACCATAGAAACCTTCAAAAAGAACCTGAAGACTCATCTCTTCCGACAAGCCTACAGCCTGCAGTGATCCTCAACCTACTGAACAGCCGCACAGCCAGCTCTTCCCTCTCCTAGTGTATCCTCACCCACCCCCTGCAGACTGTGAGCCCTCGCGGGCAGGGTCCTCCCTCCTTATGTACTCGTGTGCCTTGTTATCTGCTCATGTTTAATGTATTTGTCTATATTTGCCCCGTATTCACATGTAAAGCGCCATGGAATAAATGGCGCTATAAAAATGTATAATAATAATAATAATTTACTACCAGGAATCAAATTGATAGCACAATCACAATCCCTATGCGGAGGTAGGGCATCGGACTTGGGCTCTTCAAATACATCCTGATAATCAGACAGGAACTCTGGGACCTCAGAAGGAGTGGATGACGAAATAGACAAAAATGGAACATCACCATGTACCCCCTGACAACCCCCCTGGATACCGACATAGAGTTCCAATCCAATACTGGATTATGGGTTTGTAGCCATGGCAACCCCAACACGACCACATCATGCAGATTATGTAGCACCAGAAAGCGAATAACTTCCTGATGTGCAGGAGCCATGCACATGGTCAGCTGGGCCCAGTACTGAGGTTTATTCTTGGCCAACGGTGTAGCATCAATTCCTCTCAACGGAATAGGACACACATAATCCAAATCCATCAGATTCAGGGCAGCGCCTGAATCCACAAACGCCTTGACAGAATACGATGACAAAGAGCATATCAAGGTAATGGACAGAAGGAATTTGGACTGTACAGTACCAATGACGGCAGACCTATCGAACCGCTTAGTGCGCTTAGGACAATCAGAAATAGCATGAGTGGAATCACCACAGTAGAAACACAGCCCATTCAGACGTCTGTGTTCTTGCCGTTCAACTCTGGTCATAGTCCTATCGCACTGCATAGGCTCAGGTTTAATCTCAGACAATACCGCCAGATGGTGCACAGATTTACGCTCACGCAAGCGACGACCGATCTGAATGGCCAAAGACATAGACTCATTCAAACCAGCAGTCATAGGAAAACCCACCATGACATCCTTAAGAGCCTCAGAGAGACCCTTTCTGAACAAAGCTGCCAGCGCAGATTCATTCCACAGAGTGAGTACTGACCACTTCCTAAATTTCTGACAATATACTTCTATATCATCCTGACCCTGGCACAAAGCCAGCAAATTTTTCTCAGCCTGATCCACTGAATTAGGCTCATCGTACAGCAATCCGAGCGCCAGGAAAAACGCATCGACACCACTTAATGCAGGGTCTCCTGGCGCAAGAGAAAATGCCCAGTCCTGAGGGTCGCCGCGCAAAAAAGAAATAATAATCAAAACCTGTTGAACTGAATTACCAGAAGAATGAGGTTTCAAGGCCAGAAATAGCTTACAATTATTTTTGAAGCTCAGAAACTTAGTTCTATCACCAAAAAACAAATCAGGAATAGGAATTCTTGGTTCTAGCATAGATTTCTGATCAATTGTATCTTGAATCTTTTGTACATTTATAACGAGATTATCCATTGAAGAGCACAGAGCCTGAATATCCATGTCCACAGCTGTGTCCTGAAGCACCCTAATGTCTAGGGGAAAAAAAAGACTGAACACAGAGCTGAGAAAAAAAAGTGATGTCAGAACTTCTTTTTTCCCTCTATTGAGAATCATTAGTTGGGCTCCTTGTACTGTTATGAAGGCAATCCAGTAACACAGTGTGCCAGTAATCAGAGCACATACAGTGATCTGACAATAACCCAAAAACAATAGAACGAGCTCTGAGACGTGGAATCTCTGTAGACCGCAATACCTGAACCTATCCTAAACACAACTAAAGGCAGCTGTGGATTGCGCCTGACACTACCTATGCAACTCGGCACAGCCTGAGGAACTGACTAGCCTGAAGATAGAAATACAAGCCTGACTTGCCTCAGAGAAATACCCCAAAGGAGAAGGCAGCCCCCCACATATAATGACTGTTAGCAAGATGAAAAGACAAAACGTAGGGATGAAATAGATTCAGCAAAGTGAGGCCCGATATTCTAGATAGAGCGAGGATAGCAAAGAGAACTTTGCAGTCTACAAAAAACCCTAAAGCAAAAAACCACGCAAAGGGGGCAAAAAGACCCACCGTGCCGAACTAACGGCACGGCGGTACACCCTTTGCGTCTCAGAGCTTCCAGCAAAAACGAATAGACAATCTGGACAGAAAAAACAGCAACAAAAGCAAAGAAGCACTTATCTAAGCAGAGCAGCAGGCCACAGGAAAGATCCAGAAGCTCAGATCCAACACTGGAACATTGACAAGGAGCAAGGAAGACAGAATCAGGTGGAGTTAAATAACAAGGCAGCCAACGAGCTCACCAGAACACCTGAGGGAGGAAGCCCAGAAGCTGCAGTACCACTTGTGACCACAGGAGTGAATTCAGCCACAGAATTCACAACAGGGGAGACCGATTTTGAACTTTGGTATTTTTTGGGGTGTTCAAGGTGCAGTTCTGAAACTTGTGGTTGATTGACTTAAATGAAGATGGGTCGGTCGGCCACAGGTGTCAGAGCCGCACCTTGATTATTTTAAAGAATATTGAAGTTCAAGGTCGGTCGTTTTTAACCGAAGACAACAGCAGGGTTAAAGATATGTTTGCTCACATGGTCCCATGAGACATGCCACACATGATTACATAAAGTCCACTCAGTGCTAGAAGATCTGGCCAAAGAGTGAAGATCAACCCAGGACAGCAAATGCGGTTACTCCACTGGACACTTGACATTTTTATGTCATATGATGGCTGCAGCCAATTGGCAGCCACTGATGGACTGCAGCATTCTCAGTTCTGTGTGATGAAAGTGTAAAGACTGCAGTTGATAATTGATCGCTGATTGCAAGCCTTATGACATAATAATTGCAATGTGACCACCATAAGGCACAGCCACTGGCACCACTAGAACAATTTGTCTCCAGGAAGTTAGTATATGGTTTTTTTTTTGTTTGAGGCACTCGCATCCTAGAAGGAGCAGACTACCCCTTCTATAATCATCTTTTTGGGTCAGATTTAACTCACACAAAGATTTATTTAGACAAAAGTAAATCTGGCATATGATTGAAAGCAAAGTAATCTTTATGAAGCTTCATTCAGACATCCGTTTTTCACACAATGTATGGACCCAATATATTCTTTGGTGATGTTCAGATTTATTTTGTTGCTGACCGTGTGTCTGCAAAAATTGCAAAATCATGTCCGTTTCAAAATCACCCCTACAAGTATATGTGACCATGATGATTGTGCCATATCCGTTTTTAATATTGCAATGGAAGCAAAGGAAGCTTTTGCTTTTTTTTGTAGACAAGAACATTTCTGACAAAACACTAATGGTAAAAGCTGAAACACTGACCTAACACTGATGAAAATCTGCTCCAAAACACGGATGAACAATAATCCTTTTTCCACGTTATTTAAAAGAAATCTGATGTCTAAATTAGCATTCAGCAAGGGGGCTTTTTTATCTGGAGGTGTTTCCCTTCAAGTAGTGTTTTGATGGTTTGTATTTTCTTAATGCATCAGAAATAAAGACCTTTAGCAAATTCCTTTTCTTATTTGTACTAAATAATCAAATATTTATTTTGACCGTTTGATAAGATTATTTCTCAGAGTAGAAAGCACGTGCCTGCATTTGCTAATAGGACTTTAATAAAGATTTTCAGCTTTTCAGGCATTTGCTGGAAAGCTCCGTGGCAGGTAAATGTCGTTTTGCATAAAACTTCTGTATTAAACTCGAGTAAAATAAAATGAGAAGATTTGGCACAGTTACCTAATCCACAAGCAAAAAGTTAATTGTAAATTGCCGGTTCTAAGAAAGTACTTTAAAAACTAAGGATGTATTACAAAAAGGGTTTGCAAGATGTTTCAAGCAAATGTTCGGAGTGTCTTGCATTGGCATCACCAGGAAGGGATCTTCTTACAAGCTGAAAATAACAAAATATCCATTGATTTTCAATTCCACTGGCTAAGACTTACAATGTAGACACAGATCTTAAGAGCTTGTTATTTATTCAATAAAGTCTAGAGAGAACTGTTAAAATCAACTCGTAATGTAATCCGTACATAGCAGAGCAGTTTTGACGATATTGCCTCAGTTGCACAGAGTTATGTTGTAGAACAGCTGAACTTGATATTTATATGGGTTGTTGAGCTGATAAAATGTAGTCTTCAAAGGTCTCTGAAAAAAAATAAATAATAATTTATCCATCATCACCGGCCTGCACACCTCCCATTCCACTGCTTGCCTTGTACCTCCTGGAGCAGTCTTGGACACCCCAAACATGGCAGTAAATGTTTTGGCTGAGGTGGGCCACCATGGTGAGATGAGGTGGACAAGTTGTGATGAAACAAGGGTCACTGAGAGACACAGGACAAAGAAAATGTAATCAGAATAGGAAGGTATCAGATTGGTCACATTCAGATCATGGACTGATATCTGGGACTCCCACTGATCCCAAGAATAGCGAGGTCACAGTTCCAGCTTAGCGCTGTGGCAATTTCCTCACAGGAATTTGATTGAGCTGTGGGACGCTCCACAAGGTGTTCATCGGAAGCTTTGGTGGTGATACAGCTCTGCTGCTCCTTAAACGAGTTGTCCGGCAATGAAAAAAAATGTTTTCAGGCACAGATGTTTTTAAAACTATAAAAGGAGGAATATTCACCTTTCAACATCCCTATGGATTCAGGACAGGATGTTCCAAAGGAATGCGTTTACTCCAGAAGCAATGTCTGATCTATTGAGAAATCAACAGGATCACTGAAGCATGTGATTGGCCGCCGCCATCAACTGACTAGCTGAGCTCGTCATTAGAGAAACATCAGATGATGCGCTCTTGTAATCAGCTGATCACTGCAGCAAATCACAGACTGGTCCTGTTGACTTCTGAACTGAGTAGAATCAGACACCCGAAGAAGACCTCAGGAGCCATCTGCACTGGATCCCAAAGGGTGCTTGAAGGTAATAATGCCATCATTTACTGTTTTATAAACATTCCTGCTTTATAAATTGTCTTTTGTGTTGAACTACCCCTTTCATTCCCAGAATTAGTGGGGTTATTCCCCCAGAAATTACACTCTGCTAGTGAATTCTACCGATTTGTCATTACTCATAAATCATACATATCTGTTTAAGGACACATTTGCTATAAATACTATAACAGGGGCAAGAGAGGGGACTAGTTATGGTTGGGGCAGTTGCACCCTGACAGTGAACCTTTTTGAGGTCACTTTAGAAAACATCAGTATTTTAGATTTCACATGCTAGATGAGGGATCCATAGCAGATTTACATTGGGGTGCAGAATCCTCAAGTTACAACACTGGGATCCGGCAATATTTTGTGCCACTAACAAACTTGGAACATGGTGGCAGTCAGAAAGGGAAAGTTGTTCTCTCTACCATTAAAACAATAAAAAACTGTCAAGAATAAAAGTGGAGATTAGAAGAAAACATAACTTAAAAGAGAACCTGAGTGTGAAAATTGCAGGCAAGATATTACAGAGCTGAGGGAGCTGATCAGATTGATGCACAGTTTTGTGGGAAAGTCAGTGAAATACACAGTGTTTATATGCACATGAGTCCAGTGGGCGGTCCTATTCAGGGATTGACAGTCTTCCCTATATGACTGTGCATACAGAGATAGCTGTCAATCACTAGTAGGACCACCCACTGGACCGATATGCAAAAAACAGAGATTTCAATTGTAGAGTCTCTCTATTCCAACATTCCTCATGAGGATGGAATTGCAACATGCAAATATTTCCTTCAAAAGAACAATCTAGCCACAGAACCAACACTGCAATTTATCAGGTTTGTGCTTCATCACAACTATTTTTCTTTTGGGAACAATTTATATCAACAGTGTATGGGCAGCACCATGGGAAGCAAAATGTCCCCACAATATGCTATCTTATTTATGGCGAAACTGGAGGAATAATTTTTGTCATCTTGCTCTGTTAAACCTCTTGCATACTTCCGCTACATTGATGATCTCCTAATAATATGGACAGGCTCAAAAGATGATCTACCCACCTTCCACAATAACTTAAACAAGTACCACCCAACCATCAAGCTCACCCTCAACTTTTCAAAGACCCAAATACATATTCTGGACATGACCATATACAGTACAGATCAAAAGTTTGGACACACCTAATTTAAAATTTTTTCTATATTTTCATGACTATGAAAATTGTACATTCACACTGAAGGCATCAAAACTATGAATTAACACATGTGGAATTATATACTTAACAAAAAAGTGCGAAACAACTGAAATGATGTCTTATATTCTAGGTTCTTCCAAGAATATATGCCACCTTTTGCTTTGATGACAGCTTTGCACACTTGGCATTTTCTTGATGAGCTTCAAGAGGTAGTCACCGGGAATGGTCTTCCAACAATTTTGAAGGAGTTCCCTGAGATGCTTAGCATTTGTTGGCCCTTTTCCCTTCACTCTGCGGTCCAGCTCACCCCAAACCATCTTGATTGGGTTCAGGTCTGGTGACTGTGGAGGCCAGGTCATCTGGCGTAGCACCTCATCACTCTCCTTCTTGGTCAAATAGCCCTTACACAGCCTGGAGTTGTGTTTGGGGTCATTGTCTTGTTGAAAAATAAATGATGGTCCAACTAAACGCAAACCGGATGGAATAGCATGCCACTGCAAGATGCTGTGGTAGCCATGCTGGTTGAGTATGCCTTCAATTTGACTAAATCCCCAAGAGTGTCACCAGCAAAGCACCCCCCACACCATCACACCTCCTCCTCCATGCTTCACGATGGGAACCAGGCATGTAGAGTCCATCCGTTCACCTTTTCTGTGTCACACAAAGACATGGTGGTTGGAACCAAAGATCTCAAATTTGGACTCTTCAGCCAAAGCACAGATTTCCACTGGTCTAATGTCCATTCCTTGTGTTCTTTAGCCCAAACAAGTCTCTTCTGCTTGTTGCCTGTCCTTAGCAGTGGTTTCCTAGCAGCTATTTTACCATGAAGGCCTGCTGCACAAAGTCTCCTCTTAACGGTTGTTATAGAGCTCTGTCTGCTGCTAGAACTCTGTGTGGCATTGACCTGTTCTCTAATCTGAGCTGTTGTTAACCTGCGACTTCTGAGGCTGGTGACTCGGATAAACTTATCCTCAGAAGCAGAGGTGACTCTTGGTCTTCCTTTCCTGGGGCGGTCCTCATGTGAGCCAGTTTCTTTGTAGCGCTTGATGGTTTTTTCCACTGCACTTGGGGACACTTTCAAAGTTTGCCCAATTTTTCAGATTGACTGACCTTCAATTCTTAAAGTAATGATGGCCACTCATTTTTCTTTACTTAGCTGTTTTTTTCTTGCCATAATATACATTCTAACAGTCTATTCAGTAGGACTATCAGCTGTGTATCCACCAGACTTCTGCACAACACAACTGATGGTCCCAACCCCATTTATAAGGCAAGAAATCCCACTTATTAAACCTGACAGGGCACACCTGTGAAGTGAAAACCATTTCCGGTGACTACCTCTTGAAGCTCATCAAGAGAATGGCAAGAGTGTGCAAAACAGTCATCAAAGCAAAAGGTGGCTACTTTGAAGAACCTAGAATATAAGATATAATTTCAGTTGTTTCACACTTTTTTGTTAAGTATATAATTCCACATGTGTTAATTCATAGTTTTGATGCCTTCAGTGTGAATGTACAATTTTCATAGTCATGAAAATATTGAAAAATCTTTAAATGAGAAGGTGTGTCCAAACTTTTGGTCTGTACTGTACATCAAGGACAGCACCATACAAACATCAATTTACCATAAACCCACAGGACGTCTGGCTTATCTTAGATGGAACAGCTTTCATCCAAGACACACAAAAAAATCCATCATCTACAGTCAAGCTCTGAGGTACATTCAGATCTGTTCAGACAGTAAAGGCAGGGAACTACAGCTGCGAACACTGAGGAATGCATTCCTACAACAAGGATAGCATCCACTGGTAATAGATGAGCAGATCCACATGGCTACAAGGATCCCAAGAAGCAGCCTCCCGGATTACAAATTGAGAAAGGATAACAACTGGGTGGCTCCTGTGGTCACATACAACCCCCACATGAGCATCCTAAGGAAAAATGGTGCTGATCTCCAACCCATATTCCACAGAGACCACAAATTAAAGGACATATTCTCAGAACTACCACTTCTCTCCTACAAACAGCCCCCTAACTTAAGGAATCTCCTTGTCAGAAGTGTCCTCTCATCACCATCAGTGCCTTGCACATTCCCTTGTAACAATAAAAAATGAAAAACGTGTACCCATATATTACCAACAGATATAGTCCGTGTACCAAACACAAATCAGGACTATAAGGTCACAGGTTCCTTTTCATGTACATCCTCCAACGTGGTGTACATGACACAATGTAAAAGGTGCCCTGAAAGTATCTACCTATTTTTTGGACTATAAGACGCTCCGTATTATAAGATGCACCCCAAATTTTCATGAGAAAAATAGGAAAAAAACTTGTTTTAAAATAAAATGGTGGTGCTTCTTATAATCCATGCATCTTATTGCTTACCGAGGGTGGTGGCTGCAGTGAAGTGAGGTCCCGCGGTCACTGCTGGAGGAGGCAAGAGTGGAGTGTTGCCACAGACTGGGACAAGGGGGTGTTCCGATGTGCGGCACACTGCTGCGGGCATCCTGGTGGCGGTGCTGAGCTGTGTCCATGGTGGCGGTGTGGTATTGTGTCCCTGGTGGCGGTGCTGCACTGTGTCCCTGATGCTGCGGGGGGCACTGCTGACATTTTGTGAAAAGCCAGAACCCCCAGCAGTCCTTCCATGGTTTCCTGTGTGGTGGTGAACTCCGGGAAAATGACCGCCGGGACGAGGAGCATGCACAGATGGAGATCAGATCTCCATCTGCGCATGCGCTGCCTCCCGGTGGTCATTTTCTCGAAGTCCACCGCCACACAGGAAACCATAGAAGGCTGCCAGGGGCTCTGGCCTTTCACAAAATGTCGGCAGAGCCTCCAGCAGCAGCGGGGACACACCGCAGCACCGCCACTGGGGACACCACGCAGCGGCACGCCGATAAAGTATATCCGCATTATAAGACGCACCCCCATTTTCCCAAAAAAATTTTGCGGAAAAAAGTTTGTCTTATAATCCGAAAAATACGGTATATTGAGGAAACCATGCAAAAACTACAAACAAGGATGAATCTACACAGACACACAATCAGGAATGAAATGGACACACCAGCGGGAAAACATTTCTCTGGACCTGGACACAGTATGACAGATTTAAAATTCTTAATACTAAACGGTAATTTTAAGGATGACAGGGAAAGAAAAATTTGGGAATTCAAACTAATGAAGATGTTTAATTCTTTGATACTAGGACTCAATTTAACACCTGGATTTATGAGTCACTACATGGATACAATTCACACCTCCACCAGACCGACTCCAGATAACTAAGAACATTATTACCACTGCCTCTCCATTTGTAAGAAAATACCTAATTTGATTTCCTTGGCTTATCTTTAGAAGACATCACACTTCCCACCCCCCTGAACACATGTCCCACTGTAGTATTCTTTAAATGTTGTGTTTTATTCTTATTAATCTATTTAGAGGAAGATACTTGGAAAAGCAGTCGGCATGGCAACATATAAATATATAAATGTTTAGAAAAGATCAACCATAATGAATAGCCAGCTGCAAACAACGGACTACACAATAAGGGCTAGTCGCTAGTGAAATAATGAAGCAAAAAATAAGGCTAACAAGCCTTGGTCGTTCTTCTTGGCTTGTTAGCCTTGTTTTTTGCTTCATTATTAATCTATTTGCAATCTTGCCTGAAGAAGGAGCCACTGTGCTCTGAAAGCTGCAAACATATTATTTTCTGGTTAGCCAATAAAGGTATCACTCCTAGAATACTTCTGTCATCATTGGGCAGAAAAATATTCACATCAAATACATAAAGTACAATTTATACTAATTATTTTCTAACAGACCTATATATCATTCCACTCAGCCTCACCTTCTGTATACCGTGCTGCCCACAGATCTGACGACATGTGAAAAATGACAGGTTTTGATGTAGTTTTCCAGTTACAAGTGTGCAAAGTAATTCTGTCTGGTAACCAACATGTTCCAGCAAACCTGAAGCAGCACAATTCTTACAACCATAAATCATCTGGACTTCATTCCTGTAAATATAACAAAAATATAAATTCAAAACTAGGATTAGAATTTCTGACATTTTAGTTCTGAGTTTTCAAAAAAGCACATTAACCTTTCCATTTTAGCCATGTCACAACCCGTCTTGTTTTCCGTCACTACAATAAATAGAATTATATCACATTTCCTATCTAGCACTTCACAAGTATTTTTGAAATCATTACAAATGAAATGAAACAATAATTCAGTCAATATTTCATTTGCTGGGAGGCAGCCGTTGGCAGATCAGTTATGTGTGAACTGAGAATGGCGCGCACTTTGCCCAATTTCACATTTTTTTTAATGGTTTTTATTTTGAGAAGCCATTTGAGAAGAGAATGATTGCTCTGCTCTACGGTCTAATCACACATGGCCTATTACCGGTGATATGGCAATTTAAAGAAGGCAATTTTTATGTTGTAAATTCTTAATTTTCACATTAGCTTTGTTCTAACCACAAGTTTGATTTGCAATATATTTTGCTATATATGTTACAGATAAAGCAACACATAAATGCACATATACAAATAAAGGAAAATAGGTGAATTCAGTTTTGAGGACTACAGGAATTTGCTACTTTTTGCTTCTTCATCTTTCTTCAAATATAAGTCATTGTATTTAAGACTATGTTTTTCAGGCCTTATGTTTTTCAGGATCAAGTATAATTTCTTCATTCAGATATGATAGTCTTTCATTAAAATGATTAACTTTATTAAATAAAAAGAAAGCAATAGATTTAAAAAAAAAAATGTTTTAGGACCTTGCTCATCCTTTGTAGATGCGATAGCTAAATTCTACTTGTTACAGTTATACTAAATAACTAAATAACTAAATATCACTTTTTAAACGATTATTTGTTTTTATTAAAAAATGTTTGAAACAATTTATCATTTTTTATTTGCTTCTTTTATATAATATAAAATGTATTTTAATGAATTTATTTTAAAAATGTTGATCTGTGTAGGGGACTTTTAAAGTACCACTTCAATGGTTTATTTTATTTCAGTGCAAGAGTGGTACTACCAATGCAAGGTCCTTTCTTTATTTCAGCATTGGAGTGGTGCTACTAATGTAAGTTCCTTCCCTTTATTTCAGTTTCTCTCCCTTTATTTCAGCGCTAGAGTGGTGATAATAATGTAAGTTCCTTCTCTTTATTTCAGTTTCTCTCCCTTTATTTCAGCGCTGGAGTGGTGCTACCAATGTAAGTTCCTTCTCTTTATTTCAGTTTCTCTCCCTTTATTTCAGCGCTGGAGTGGTGTTACTAATGTAAGTTCCTTCCCTTTATTTCAGTTTCTCTCTCTTTATTTCAGCGCTGGAGTGGTGCTACCAATGTAAGTTCCTTCCCTTTATTTCAGTTTCTCTCCCTTTATTTCAGCGATGGAGTGGTGCTACCAATGTAAGTTCCTTCCCTTTATTTCAGTTTATCTCCCTGTATTTCAGCGCTGGAGTGGTGCTACCAATGTCAGTTCCTTCTCTTTATTTCAGTTTATCTCCCTGTATTTCAGCGCTGGAGTGATGCTACCAATGTCAGTTCCTTCCCTTTATTTCAGTTTCTCTCCCTTTATTTCAGCACTGGAGTGGTGATACTAATGTAAGTTCCTTCCCTTTATTTCAGTTTCTCTCTCTTTATTTCAGCGCTGGAGTGGTGCTACCAATGTAAGTTCCTTCTCTTTATTTCAGTTTCCCTCCCTTTATTTGAGCGCTGGTGTGGTGCTACTAATGTAAGTTCCTTCTCTTTATTTCAGTTTCTCTCCCTTTATTTCAGCGCTGAAGTGATACAAATGTAAGCTCCTTCTCTTTATTTCAGTTTCCCTCTCTTTATTTCAGCTCTGGAGTGGTGTTACCAATGTAAGTAACTTCCCTTTATTTCAGTTTCTCTTCCTTTATTTCAGCGCTGGAGTGGTGCTACCAATGTAGGTTCCTTCCCTTTATTTCAGTTTCCATCCCTTTATTTCAGCGCTGGAGTGGTGCTACTAATGTAAGTTCCTTCCCTTTATTTCAGTTTCTCTCCCTTTATTTTAGCGCTGGAGTGATACAAATGTAAGTTCCTTGTCTTTATTTCAGTTTCCCTCTCTTTATTTCAGTGCTGGAGTGGTGCTACCAATGTAAGTTCCTTCTCTTTATTTCAGTTTCCCTCTCTTTATTTCAGCTCTGGAGTGGTGCTACCAATGTAAGCTCCTTCTCTTTATTTCAGTTTCTCTCCCTTTATTTCAGCGCTGGAGTGGTGTTACCAATGTAAGTTTCTTCTCTTTATTTCAGTTTCTCTCCCTTTATTTCAGCGCTGGAGTGGTGCTACCAATGTAAGTTCCTTCTCATTATTTCAGTTTCCCTCTCTTTATTTCAGCTCTGGAGTGGTGCTACCAATGTAAGTTCCTTCTCTTTATTTCAGTTTCCCTCTCTTTATTTCAGCTCTGGAGTGGTGCTACCAATGTAAGTTCCTTCTCTTTATTTCAGTTTCTCTCCCTTTATATCAGCGCTGGAGTGGTGTTACCAATGTAAGTTCCTTCTCTTTATTTCAGTTTCCCTCTTTTTATTTCAGCTTTGGAGTGGTGCTACCAATGTAAGTTCCTTCTCTTTATTTCCATTTCCCTCTCTTTATTTCAGCTCTGGAGTGGTGCTACCAATGTAAGTTCCTTCTCTTTATTTCAGTTTCCCTCCCATTATTTCAGCGTATATTAGTCTGCTTCTATATGAAGGTGGTTTTTAAATGGGTTTCTAGTACTTTTATATTAATAAGCTATCCTTAGTATAGGGCATCAATATTAAATTAGTCGGGTTCCAATATGTGTCATCACATCGATAGTGTATGGAGCGGTACACTATCACTCCATCATTCTGTTTAGTGGACACTATAATAAGAGCTGATCTACAGTACCCCTCAGAGGCCAATAACCAGTGTGATGAAGCTGGGCGGTTTCTGCTCTGCATATTGTTTATTTCCAGCCACTCCGAGCAATATAACAGAAGCAGAAAAGCTCTTTAATGTCTAGAAGCCTCCTCTACAGTAATTGCCAGATAGGAAATTGTTTGCTAAAAGAGATTACGTGTGTCCATGCCACTATACAACAGCTCATTGACTTTTCTGGGGTCATTCAATGCTTCACTTCTCCTGTGATCGTACAGCAGCAAAATTGGATGCCTGATACCCATAGATATTAGCCGATCTCTGGGATCAGCATTTCTTAAGGGAAACCTTCTAATATACAAGGATTAAACATGATTTTAAATGATAAAGGTGAAAAGTAGAGATGGGAGCATTTATATAGAAGAGAAGATCATTTTGCTAAACCCCAATCCACAGTCTGGATGAGTGTTGTCTTACTGTGGGCTCAGCTTATGATTAGCCAGGCTGGCGAGGCGTTACCTGTGCACTGCGGACCATATATACATAATGTCATGCCAAGCCAGTAAATAAATTGCCACTCCAGGAACCCGGACGCTCAGGAACTTTGTGCAATTCCTATCCACGGACAGAGAACAATGACCTGCACCCTGGGCTGGGGTTTTGCAAAGCGATCTACTTATTTCTATGAATTTATTCAAGTAAAATTGAATTTTACTCAAATTTTCCAAAAATCCGAATTTTCCAAAATATAGAATTTTTGTAATTTAATCCATGTGAAATCAGCAAAGTGGAAGCCACCTGAACGCCATTTTGCTAAGCTGTGGAGGACCTGCGAAGAGTAAAAAAAAATAGCACTCAGCTCACCAATCACCTCTCTGTTCACCTTCACTGCCCACTGTCCCCTCTATGGTCCTCTGCGCCTCTTCCTACCTCCATCGTGTGCTACAACCCCGGGCAATTTCACACTGGGCCAGGACTTCTGTCCATGATCAGGCCCTCTACATCTCTGGTTATGCATGTCGTAAGGTCACTGAGGCATGACATCAGGCAGCAACTAGACACATGATATCTTTGTGAATCCTAAAGGTACCGTCACATTTAGCGATGCTCCAGCGATATAGACAATGATCCGACCTAAACTAGATCGCTGGAGCGTCGCTGTTAGGTCGCTGTAGAGATGTCAAACACAGCAACTCCAGAACGATGCAGGAGTGATCCAGTGACGTACTTATCGTTCTCGCTGGTTGCTAGCTCCGTGAAAAAACATTGCAGGCATCGTTGCTTTTGCTGTCAAACATTACGATACACGCCGACCTGACGACCAAATAAAGTTCTGGACTTCTAGCTCCGACCAGCGATATCACAGCAGGATCCTGATCGCTGCTGCGTGTCAAACACAACGAGATCGCTATCCAGGACGCTGCAACGTCACGGATCGCTGTCGTTCTCGTTGTAAAGTTGCTCAGTGTGAACAGCGTCTGACTGGAGCACCTTGGGCCCACCAGAGAAAATCATTCTTGGGGCCCACTATGTAGCTACATAGGAATAGATACAAGACCACCAATTGTGCGGTAAAAAGCGCTAATATCAGGGTATAATATGAGGTAGTTCACGTCTTAATAATGTAGCAAGGGTTGGGGTAGCCCCCTCACAGAATATAATGTAGCCCCCTCATAAAATATAATGCAGTCCCCTCTCATAGAATATAATGCAGCACCCCACAAAATATAATGCAACCCTCTCAGGTATGACACAGTCCCCACCATAGAATATAATGTAGCACCCCATAGGGTATAATGCAGCCCCCCTCATATAGTATAATGCCACCCACCACAGAATATAATGTAGTCCCCTGAGAGAATAATGCAGCCCCACCACAGAATATAATGCAGCCCCCCATAGAGTATACTGTAACCCCTCATATAGTATGATGTAGCCCCCCATAATATAATGTACTACCTTGAGTATAATGCAGTCCCCCCACAGAATATAATGTAGCCCCCCAGGGCCGTATTTAGAGTTTCTGCTGCCCTAGGCACTTTTAGTGCTGCCTCCCCTTTTGGTGAGTATGAGACTATCGGCAGTGATTTTGGCAAGAATCGCTGATGTGAAAGTCGCCTTTTGCAGCAGATCGGGCAGTTTTTCTGCATCTGCCGTGTAATGGATCACTTAACGGCAACACTGCGTTCGGCCTCATTCATTCCCTATGGGATTTGCGGCACTTGCCGTGATCTGGCAAATGTGGTACCATACCTCCCAACTTTTGAAGGGAAGGAGGTATTAGGTTTGCGGCGCGCGTAGTGCGCCGTGGCAAATTTTAGGCCACGCCTCTGACCAGACCCATTTCACAACTAGTCACACCCATATCCACGTCCCAACCGCAGCCATTTAGCACTGCTGATCACACTGTTTTATATACAATAATTATAAGCAAACAAAAATATGGCCACACATGATGCTCAATACTGTATAACGGCCACCACACATGATGCTCCATACTGTATAATGGCCACACATGATGCTCCATACTGTATAATGGCCACACATGATGCTCCATACTGTATAATGGCCACACATGATGCTGCATCCTGTATAACGGCCACACATGATGCTCCATACTGTATAATGACCGCACATGATGCTCCATACTGTATAATGGTCACACATGATGCTCCATACTGTATAATGTCCATTGGCCACACATGATGCTCCATACTGTATAACGGCCACACATGATGCTCAATACTGTATAATGACCCCCCCCCTCCTGTATGCATGGCTTATCTCCCTCCTATCCCATATACATAGCTCATATTACCCCCCCTGTATGCATGACTCATATTCCTCCCCTGTATGCATGGCTCATATTCCCCCCCGTATGCATGGCTCATATTCCCCCCCCTATGCATGGCTCATATCCCCCCTGTATGCATGGCTCATATCCCCCCCCATACCCCCATATGCATGGCTTATATTCCCCCCTGTATGAATGGCTCATAGTCCGCCCCTGTATGCATGGCTCACATCCCCCCCCCTGTATGCATGGCTTATATTCCCCCCTGTATGCAAGGCTCATAGTCCGCCCTGTATGCATGGCTCATATTCCCCCCTGTATGCATGGCTCATATTCCCCCCTGCATGGCTCATAGTCCCCCCTGCATGGCTCATAGTCCCCCCTGCATGGCTCATAGTCCCCCCTGCATGGCTCATAATCCCCCCTGCATGGCTCATATTCCCCCCTGCATGGCTCATATTCCCCCATGCATGGCTCATATTCCCCCCTGCATGGCTCATATTCCCCCTTGCATGGCTCATATTCCCCCCTGCATGGCTCATATTCCCCCCTGCATGGCTTATATTCCCCCCTGCATGGCTCATATTCCCCCCTGCATGGCTCATATTCCCCCCTGCATGGCTCATATTCCCCCTTGCATGGCTCATATTCCCCCCTGCATGGCTCATATTCCCCCCTGCATGGCTCATATTCCCCCATGCATGGCTCATATTCCCCCCTGCATGGCTCATATTCCCCCCTGCATGGCTTATATTCCCCCCTGCATGGCGGCTTATCTCTTCGCACCCGCTCCTGCTCGGCGTGCCGGCTTATGTCCTGCTTCATCCCCCCGTCCCTCATACTCACCTGTCCCACTGCACGGCCATGCCGACATCCCCCGCGCTCTGTCCCGACTCCAGGCGGCGGCGCCGGCGCAGCACCTTCTTCCTGCTTGAGCTGTCATGTGACACCGTTCATTAAGATCATGAATATGCGCATATTCATGATCTTAATGAGCGGTGTCACGTGACAGCTCGTTCAGGACGAGCTGCAGTGCAGACGCCGAGACCATCGCTGGAGCAGGCAGGGTGAGTATTCAAGGCGGGCAGGCGGGCGGGCAGGCGGGCGGGCGGCGGCGGGGGAGGGGGCCCTGGAGCGAGGGGGAGGCCCTGCCACCAGGTGTCAGTGCCAGGGCCCACCGGAGGATCCTCCGGTTCCCCGGTGGGCCAGTCAGAGCCTGAGTGTGAAGGTACCTTAAGATTGAGGGATCATCAGATCCACTCCAGCTCTATGCTCAACTATATTAGTCCAGGCCACAGGTTGCAGATCTTTACAGAGATCATTTCTCACCATTACGTGGGTGTAAATCTTCAATTACTACATTTTATTGTGTTTTATAAGGGCTTGTACAAATGGAGGTAACAGATGGGCATTGTTATGTTCTTTAAAATTTCAGGTATTAACAATGCATGATAATTGAAAGATACTAACTCGGAAGGATTCCTGGGCTCATAAATAACTCCATCAGTCAAACATGGCTGGCTTCTAGATGATGAGGAGAACATGGACAGATGGAGATATAAATTAATATGAAATTACATCTCTGTCGAAAATGTGGTATGTAATGCACAGTATCACAGCATACAGTCAGGTTTTCCAAGACTCTTCATAGATTAAATTAGTTTATTGATGAAACCTTTCATGCATTTTGTTTACTCAGGTAAAAAATAATTACAGCTACCATTTGTTTCCAGAATGTTGATTATTCTGCACAAAAGCAAGACAACAATTCTGTATTATTAGATACATTTTAAGATTTGGGCAAGACATACAACAGTTGAATAATGTGATTGGAGATCTGATCAAGCATTACCATCATATGCCACAATCCTCTTCCAATCCTTTTCACTGCAACGTTCCTCATTTTTTTTCTATTAAGATATATCTTGCTTTGGAATGAAGTAAAAAGCATCAGAACATTTTTTAAAGGGCTTGTTTTAAAGAACTTACAATTATACTTTATTTTTTAAAAGTGCCCCTTATGGCATTAACTGCAGTCATGGGTTTCTTTGGTTTGTATATTATCAAATGTATCTGCTTTGATAAAAAAAAGGGGTATGGCTTGACTATTGAAAATAGCAGTCAGCCTTGTTGTCATATCCCACGACTTGGGTATCATACAGTATGGTATTGAACTGTTTTGTGTTGCTATACAATAAGGTTTGCCTTTTAGAAGCCTGTCCTCCCTCTCTCCCTGTCTCTCCCTCTAGCTCAAATGTAGCTCTGATGTCAGTGGCCCTTCTTCTTCCTCATTTTCTGTATGTCAGCCATCTTAAGAAGCTAATGTCTTACAGTTTTGGTTCACAATAGTCACTTTTACCAACAGCAGCTGTTCCAGCTACTGATACTGTAATTGTGCATAACTACAAGAATTCAAATTGCAAATAAGCCCTCTTCTAGATTCTTCATGCATACCTCCTGCAGTCGAGTTCAAGCTACCTGCTTATATCAGTGTGAGTACTTGTACATAGAGACAGCCTCTGCGGCTTCTCCCTGCCCACTTCCCTGGAGCTTTAGGTCTCTCCCTGCGTATATGTATCATAGGATGGGACTGTTCAGTTATTTACGACGAATGTGGAGACTATTAAACTATGTTTTTTTCTGAAATGCCTCATCTTTTCAGAGTTAAACATAACTGGCTGAAATCGTAAAGCCAGTGTCTGATACTTGCTGCCCATGAATATATCAGCTGTCAGGTTTCCTTTAAGTGAATAGGCAACCATATATACCTGGAGCAAGATCTATCACTCTGCTAATTCCATGTACCTAACCAGATATATGGGTGATAGTTGGAACAAATGTAAGGCTGGGTGACATCAGCACTCAAATTTCTATTTTTTTTTTCTACCAAAGGAAAGGAAAACAAAAATTTAAGACAGGTTTTAAGGGTGAGTTGTTCATGGAAACCTGGCAACAATTACTAGGGCTTCCAGCAATAAACAATGCAGAAGCCACTCTATTTAGCAAGTCCCAGAGGAACAACGGCTTTCAAAGTTTACCCCTATACAACGATCTGGACTTACATCTTTGTCCACTGGGTTCTCTACACGGAGAAGCAGCTGGTCAGGGAGAGGGCTGTCAGACAGGGATCACCTAGTCTAGTCAAAATGAGAGACAGCAGATACAATACAAAATCAGGAGTCAGAGATTAAATCAGGAGGTAGCTGTTTTTAACAAATCAGAGAGACAGAGTAAGAGACAGAATCGTAATTCAAATGTAGGTAGGAGTCAGTCCATGGTCAGCAATGGGCATTTCAGTAAACCGGGTCATGTAGAAAGCTTGAATTGTAGTTGGATATGATTCTGCATCTTAGGCCGCAGAAAACCACAGCAGTAAGCTGATTACGCCTGATGAGCTGGTGGACAGCACACATGCACCCATTTTGTCTGAGTGGGTGGCACCACAGGTCCCATCCACACCAGTAATTTTTGCTATAGAACCAGAGTTGTAGCTAGTGTTTCCAAAGTTTCAGCCCTGTATCCAAATAGCCTGACAGTGGTAGAATGTCCGTTAGGCACATGTCCTTTTTTGGGCACTTCAATTTCCTAAAAAACTGTAATATCAATCAAAGCATCGCATGCACAGAAAAATAGTTTCAATAACATCAGCTTACCACAAGAAAAAAGCCCCCAGTCAGCCCCATCAACAGAAACAAAATGAAAAAACAATCCTAGAATTGCATTTTCTTCCCTATTTCATCTCACTTTAATGTTTTCCCCTTGTAGTAAATTACCGTATATACTCAAGTATAAGCCGAGATTTTCAGCCCAAATTTTTGGGCTGAAAGTGCCCCTCTTGGCTTATACTCGAGTCACGGTCGGCGGCAGGGTCGGCGGGTGAGGGGGAGAGGGTGCTGAGGCATGCTCACCTAGTCCCGGCGGTCCTGACGCTCCCCCTGCCTGTCACACTGTCTTCAGGTGCTGCAGCTCTTCCCCTGTTCAGCAGTCACGTGGGACCGCTCATTAGAGAAATGAATATGGACTCCACTCCCATAGCGGTGGAGCCGCATATTCATTTCTCTAATGAGCGGTAACGGTGACCGCTGATAGAGGAAGAGGCTGCAGCACCGAAGACCAGCTGTCCGGGGGAAGGAGCGGGACGCCGGGAGCAGGTAAGTATCGCAAATTTACCTGTCCACGTTCCACACGCCGGGCGCCGCTCCATCTTCCCGGCGTCTCTCTGCACTGACTGTGCAGGTCAGAGGGCGCAATGACGCATATAGTGCGCGCCACCCTCTGCCTGATCAGTCAGTGCAGAGAGACGCCGGGATGGGACTCTGAGGAGCTGCAAGCAAGAGAGGTGAGTATGGCATTTTTTTTTTTATTATTGCAGCAGCAGCAGCAGTGGCACAGCTTTCTATGGTACATCTATGGGGCAATAATGAACGGTGCATAGCACTATATGGCACAGCTATGGGGCAATAATGAACGGTGCAGAGCACTATATGGCACAGCTATGGGGCAATAATGAACGGTGCAGAGCACTATATGGCACAGCTATGGGGCAATAATGAACAGTGCAGAGCACTATATGGCACAACTATGGGGCAATAATAAACGGTGCAGAGCACTATATGGCACAGCTATGGGGTAATAATGAACGGTGCAGAGCACTATATGGCACAGCTATGGAGCAATAATGAACGGTGCAGAGCACTATATGGCACAGCTATGGGGCAATAATGAACGGTGCAGAGCACTATATGGCAAAGCTATGGGGCAATAATGAACGGTGCAGAGCACTATATGGCACAGCTTTCTATGGTACATCTATGGGGCAATAATGAATGGTGCAGAGCACTATATGGCACAGCTATGGGGCAATAATGAACGGTGCAGAGCACTATATGGCACAGCTATGGGGCAATAATAAAAGGTGCAGAGCACTATATGGCACAGCTTTCTATGGTACATCTATGGGGCAATAATGAACGGTGCAGAGCACTATATGGCACAGCTATGGGGCCATAATGAACGGTTTGGAGCATCTATTTTTATTTTTGAAATTCACCGGTAGCTGCTGCATTTTCCACCCTAGGCTTATACACAAGTCAATAAGTTTTCCCAGTTTTTTGTGGCAAAATTAGGGGGGTCAGCTTATACTCGGGTCGGCTTATACTCGAGTATATATGGTATATGGTAAAATAAATTGTGCTATTCAAACTACATGATATCTTGAAAAAAAGACCGTCATGTGGCTATGTCGTCAGAAAAATAAAAATTTGCTGCCCATCATTCTGGAAAGGATTATGAGGCTATTTCCAAACCTATCTGATAATCTTCCCACCAGTGGACCTCCCAGAAAATTCACCCAGAGATTAGACCATGCACTGTTCAGAGACATTGTGAACAAAAACAAAGAGCTACAGCTCAGAGCCTAAAGGCTTGTTAGCATGTTACATATTCAAGCTCTTGACAATAGTGCATTTTGAAAAATACTTTTTTGGAAGGCTTGTCAGGAAGAAGCCTCTTCTTTTTAAAAAGAACATGGTAGCATCTGAACAAGCCATGATGGTATCACATTTTATTCCTTGTTGCTGCTGATGTTTTATCCTCCACTGAACATGATTTGAAGTGAATAAAGAAATTTTTTTTTCACTACCTCGTTGAGCTGGATTCCTCATCTTTTTTTCGATTCCTCCACGCCCTGACACAGCGGTTCCGTGCTCCGAGTTCCTAAGAATGTCGATCATGGTGAGCTGGACTTTGTTTTATTTAGCATCTGAACAAGCCGCAAGACTTTTGGAGCAATATGTTTTGGATAAATGAGACCAAAGTGGAGATATTTAGTCAAAATGTCCTGCACCACATTTTAACAAAGCCAAATGGAACAAATCAGAACAAACACCTAAAAACAATTGTCATGAGTAGTAGTGGAGGGGTGATGAATTTGGCTTATTTTATATCAACAAGACCTAAGCACCTTGCAAACATTGAATTAACCATGAAGTTCTCTGTATACCAAATTATTCTACAGTCATATGTATTTATTCAAAAGTTAAAGATTGGCTAAACCAGGGGTGGGGAACCTTTTTTCTGCCAAGGGCCATTTAGATATTTATACCTTTCTTTAGGAGACGTAGAAATCGTGTGTTAATTCTGCCCACTAAGTATGTACTGCTGTCAGGAGTCAGGACATAATCTATAATTGTACGCACCTCGACGTTCAGTACTGAACACTGAGTATGCATGCTCAAAGAGGAGGAAACACTGAAAGGGCTGGCATCCATCAAAATACAGATAATATGACAGATAAAAGGTCATCGAGGGCCATAATTGGCCTGCAGACCGTTCCCCACCCCTGTGCCGTAAGCGAATGCCCACAAACTTCAAACCTTAACACTAGGACTACTGGACTCGTGACCCCGCCTAGAACTACTGAAAGGAGTCATTTTGACTCCTTGCTTGTTTTCGTTTATTTTTAGAGTTTCATTTGTGGTTATTTATTAATAATTATATTTTTTGTAATGTATTATTATTGTGGGATCCAACAGTAATGCTTTTGATTGTTTTTTTTCTGCTTTTCTTATTTTTCTACAGAAAATAACAATAATTATAATAGACGTTTTTCAAACATTTTTTTTTATTCAAGTGCACACATATAAACAACAACTGAAGAACAAAAAGCAGAGAAAATGTAGGTGGAGGAGCATAAAAATGAAAATATGGCGCAGAATTCACCTTCTAAACATTTGGTGTTTCGCATTTTAGGCATTGCCTTTGATTGATGGCAGTACATTGCCCACACAAAGACTTACCACAAGTCTTACAATTGCCGACAGATCTATTTTTCTTGCACTTTTCTTTGATCTGGCAAAATTTTGTTTGAACCATCACTTCTGAACATGTAGAAACTTGGGACGTGGAACCCTTTTCCCTATCTGTGACATAAGGACCACTCAACTCTCTCACAAGCGTTTGCAAAAATGCCTTGCGTGACATTTTTTGGTGGGTAATCTCCTTGAATATTATACATGCATTTATACCCGCAAAGTCTAAGGCATTTTCAAATGCATGAACAGGCCATCTCCTTGTGGATGTTCGTGTGGTATATTTTCGTGCCATCTGATCCACTACATCTACTCCATATTTTGTTTCATTGTAAAACTTTACCGTTTCTGGAGTTTTTTTAGCGGAATCAGACGCAACAACAACATCTGGATGGACGGAACTCAAAATGACAACATTTTTGTTGGGCTTTCCTTGATATACTGTAAGTGTAAAATTGTCTTCATTTCTAAACAATTTAGTGTTGTACAATTCCTCTTTCATGGATTTTATTTCTTTAGGCACTTCTCGCCTTATCTTATTCAGTGTTCCCACGATGGTTGTTCCTTTGCTTTTTAGCTGTTTAGCTAATTTTAATGAAGTAAAATAATTATTGGTTGTAACATTGCGACCTTTTTTCAAAAACGGGTCCAATAACTTCATTACCACATGGTCAGCTAAACGGTCCTCAGCACGGCGTGTGTCATCTTTGCCTAGATAAGGGAAGCCATTTGCCAGATATTTGCTCTCCTTATCAACAGCTAGCCAATATTTGTGGCCATATTTATCTGGTTTGGAAGGCATGTACTGCGTGAATGGACACCTAGTTTTGCTTGGGAAAAGTTGCTCATCCACCGTTATGTATGGGCCAGGTTTGTAACACGCAATACAATTTTCAATAAACCTGTCCCACACAGTAGAAAATAGAGCAAACTTGTCCGTTTGCAGTCTCTCCGATCGAGTAGATTTCTCATCAAATCTGAGAAACCTCATAATTTCAACAAAGCGGTCCCTAGACATTGTCGCTTTGCAAAACGGTATTCCCCAGTCATTACACCAAATACTGCTAATCGAGTGACGGTTCGTGCCAGATATTCCACGAGCATAGAATGTCGCAATGAATGCATCTAGCTCCTCATCAGATAGAGTAAACTGTAAATTATTGTTCCTGCATGCTTCTGCAAGTGTACAGTTCTTTATATGTGTCAATATATATGAATCAAAAAATAAACGCCATGCGCTCAAAGGACTATCGATAATGATATTTCTTCTGGCGTATCCTGTAGGGCCAGGTGCTTCTCGAAGAATATTTTGGCTGTCACGCCTACCAGGCAAGTGTTGTCCAATTTCAACAGGTTTCCATTGAATACCATCCGCTGAAACTAGTATTCCTTCAGATTCGACTTCTCTGGTGTTTGTTGTTGCATTACCTTCGCCGCCATTGTTATCTGTTGTTCTTTCATTTCTGGGACGTTTTGCTGATTTTTTCTGTCCACGACCAGGAGGGTGGTCACGAGGCAACATAATTGCATGAGCCCGATCCCCAGTTGATGTGCTTGGAATATCTGGAAAAAAGTTGATGAATATTTAGAATTTTTATTTTGTAAGGGTCCGTGCACACTGGCTGGAGTAGCGGCGGAATATCCGACCGGATATTCTCACCACAATCCGGCCCGTACCTGCCCGCTCAGGTACAGAGCGGAGTTTCATACCTGAAGCTCCGCTCCGAACCCCGGGCTGGAGCCGCTGTCTGGGACGGAGCCGTGCTCACGCGTAAGCAAGCGCTGCTCTGTCCCTGACAGCGGCTCCAGCCCGGGGTTCGGAGCGGAGCTTCAGGTATGAGCGGGCAGGTACGGCCTGTATTGCGGCAAGAATATCCAGATGGCTATTCAGCCAGAATTCTGCTAGTGTGCACAGGCCCTAACTCAGTGTGTGGAAGAACAAATAAATACACATAACTACTTACCTTCTGGATTTGTTCCTTCTGAGTCTTCAGATTCACTTGATATGTTCTGAGGAATGAAATCTTCATCACTGTCAGAATCAAATACATGTTCCTGCAATTCGGATTCCGATTCATCCTCCGGTATGGATTGCAAAGTAGCCAGAATATCCTGAGGCTTTATCAAACGTCTTCTCTCCATATTCCTCACAAATTCCATAATTCTATATAGTTCCCTGCTGAAAAATAGAAATGAAATGAAAACTAAAAGAAATAATAACTGTTCTGCCACCTTCAAAAGTAGGTGGGCTGAATCAGTTGACAGACAGCTAAACTATTTCATAACAATTCATACCTGTATGAGTCTTCAGAGCTCGTATGTCTGCGTCTGTTCTCTTTGTCTCTTCAGCTGAACTGAAAGTAAAGTTACTATCCAGAATACTGTCTCCTGCTAGGACCTTAGAAAAACACCACCCTTCATTAGCATAAGATAAGAGCCTAGAGTAAACAAGCTATTTTGTTCAGCATTACACAGTAATACAAGCAGGTAAAACACAAGGAAAATGTGAAAAGTTGACATGTAAATTGAACTACATCTATATGAACATCAGGGTAAATAAGACAGAGTGAAAAAATTATGCACAAAACTTTATAGCAACATTTAGTGACAAAAGGACCTCAAAATATAGTAGGGAGTCAAAATTACTCCCTTCAGTAGTTTTTGGTAAATTTTGAAAAAAACGCGCAAATTTTTTACCAAAATTATTTATTCTCACAAAATCTTTTTTCACATCATATTTGAGGAAAAGTCACCGAGTTTCAAGCCGGAATTCTGAAAAATGTAGTCATAGAAGAGAAATAAAAAACGAAAGGAGTCAAAATGACTCCATCAGTAGTTCTAGTGTTTTAAACAACCTTGTGAAGAAGGCCGAAATGCCTCCAGAAAGATGTGAGTGACTGATAAAGTCATACAGAAAAATATACGGTAATTTCAATTTATTTATTGTTGCTAAAGGTGGTACATGATCTTGATTCATGGAATGTACTTAATTTTTCACACACCCCTTCTTCATTTTGGCCTACATTTTGGCAAATAAATTATGGCAAGGTCCAATTTGTCACTTGTTGTTGCTTATCTGAGCTAGAATTTAGCTCATTTTAAAACCTTTTAAGCACCTTTTTTATTATGTCCTGGCATGTTAAACCAAGTATTTAAAACAAGGTGTACTTAATTTTGTTCACGACTGTATGTAGTTTTGTTTTCCATTGAAAATTTACTCTAATATTAACATTCTAATTACAGTACACATGTTGCCTTGTTCTCTTTTGTCTTATATAATCCCCCCAATTCATGAACTGACAAGAAAAAAAAGATATTATTTGTTTTCCCCATGTAAATGCCAGGAAATGAAAATGAATTGCAAAATAATAATTGTCAGAACAGTTTCGCTAATTATGAGGAAGGATTTTAATTAGTATTGTTGAAGCCATTTATCTTGGTAATTAAAACAAATTATTTTATTTTTATATTTTAGCTGTCATCTAATACGGGATAACAGTTGTGTCTGATGAGTTTTTTTAGGTGGAAATATAGTACTCAAATCATCCTAATCGTTTACAGTGAATAGCTTGAAATGAGCGATGAAGAAATTAACAAATCATACTTCTTTATAATGCTATAATTTGTGGCAGGGTTTAAGATAACACAGTCTATTTAAAGACTTCCATTTATTTCGTGCTGAATGTGAGGATGTTTTATTTTGCAGCGAGACATAAACAGGGTAACTAAAAAAAGTCAAAATCTGAACCTTGAGGCATGTAACCATTGGATCAGAGATGCATAACGTTTGCTGGTGTGAGAGCCGCATTATGAGATTGCACCAGTCCCAAGTGCGACAGCAGAGTTCCTATCTCCAGTCTGGTGCTGCCCTTTAATTTAATAAAATAGTGGTCAGCTCTAGGTTGGTGATTTTCTAAATATTGTCTAGTGCACTGATAAAACCTTTCAGAATAGTCAAAGAATCGTAGAATGTTAGAGTTGGAAGTGAAAGGGGACTTTGGCTACACTTTCTTTATGGCAAAATTATTTGCCTTTAATAAGTCACACTAAAGGGAATCTGTTATCAAGTTTTTGCTTTGTAATCTGAGGACAGCATGAGGTAGGGCTTAAAACACTGAATTCAATGATCTGTCACTTATCAGACTTGGCATTTTGACTTTTTTTCTCTCTACACCATTTAGCGATCGGGTTAATCCTTTTTTTTATTGATTGATCGGGCAATTCTGAATGCAGCGATACCAAATATATGTATGTTTGATATTTCTTTTTTGTTGCATTATTTTGAAGGAATGCTTTGAACTTTCATATTTTTGTAAGTTTTTTTATATTTTTAAAAACATTTTTTTTTACTCTGGGCATGCTTCAATAGTCTCCATGGGAGACTAGAAGCTACCATAACCCGATCGTCTCTGCTACATACAGGCGATGATCAGATCGCCTGTATGTAGCAGAATTGCCGACTTGCTATGAGCGCCGACTACCAAGCAGTGCTCATAGCAATTTGGCAGTAACAACCATAGAGGTCTGCAGGAGACCTCTGGTTGTCATGTCAACCCATCGGTGACCCGTGATCACTTGACGGGGTCACCGATGGGTGGATTTCTGGCACAATTGTCGGAAGTGCATGTTACATGCCACTGTCAATGTTTGACAGTGGCATTTAACGTGTTAATAGCTGCAGGTGGATCGTGATTTCACCCGCGGCTGTTGCGGGCACATGTCAGCTGTTCAAAACCGCCGGAGCCCACATCAAAAGGAGGGTGTGCGACATTGGAGTACTATTATGCCTGATGTCGGAAAGGGGTTAAAGGCAATCTGTCAGGAAGATAGACCCTTCTAAGCTGTGTAAATGGGCATGTAGGATATAGGAAGCTGAATAAAATGATACCTTGATATCTGCGATTAAATGTTTTATACCAGAAATATTCACATTGATCTGTACGAGAATCTGCCTCCAGAAATTATTAAACATGAAATGGGACATTATTACCATTGTGAGACACGTAACTAAAAGTGAACAATAGAACTGATCTTGGTCTCCTTGCAAATACATTTGCTGCAGCTCTCACAGCTCTCCTGTATTGCAACACAACCACAATAGTGACTGCCTGTGAGATGGAAGCTGAAGCACTGAGAGGAACCTGCAGATGTGTTAGTTAGGCCGGAGTCACACTACTGTAGAATACGGTCGAGTGCTATGCAAGAAAACATTGCACAGCACTCGGACCAGTGTTAATCTATGGGGCAGCTCACATCACCGATTATTTTTATGACCGTATTCAGCGTGCTTGTAAAATCGCAGCATGCTGTGATTGTCACAGAGACTCGCCAATGCAAACCAATGGGTGCGAGAAAAAATCACACAGCACTCGGACCATGCGAGTGCTGTCTGATTTTTACGCACCGATGTCCTTTGAAAAGCCGTCAATTCATGTGCCGCATACAGTAAAATCACAGAGTGACAAATTAGAATATAATAGATAGAATAGGTATATATACATAGAATACATAGATATATACAGCTCTGGCAAAAATTAAGAGACCACCACGTCAATGGGCAGCCCAATCTCCAGACCTGAACCTCATTGAAAACCTCTGGAATGTGATCAGGAGGATGATGGATAGTCACAAGCCATCAAACAAAAAAGAACTGCTTACATTTTTGCTCCAGGAGTAATGTGAAAGACTGGTGGAAAGCATGCCAAGACGCATGAAAGCTGTGATTAAAAATCATGGTTATTCCACAAAATATTGATTTCTGAACTCTTCCTGAGCTAAAACATTAGTATTGTTGTTTCTAAGTGATTATAAACTTGTTTTATTTGCATTCTTTGAGGTCTGAAAGCACTGGGTTTTTTTTAAATTTTGACCATTTTTGCTTGTCAGAAAAAAATACAAAATTTATTGCTTGGAAGTTCGGAGACATGTTGTCAGACATCTATAGAATAAAATAACAATTTGCATTTTACTCGAAAAGATAGCTATTAAGAGAAAAATCAGACAAACTGAACATTTTGCAGTGGTCTCTTAATTTTTGCCAGAGCTGTAGATGTCAGTGACACACACACACACACACACATATATACTGTACAGACCAAAAGTTTGGACACACCTTCTCATTTAAAGATTTTTCTGTATTTTCATGACTATGAAAATTGTACATCCACACTGAAGGCATCACAAATATGAATTAACACATGTGGAATTATATACTTAACAAAAAAGTGTGAAACAACTGAAAATATGCCTTATATTCTAGGTTCTTCAAAGTAACCACCTTTTGCTTTGATGACTGCTTTGCACACTCTTGGCATTCTCTTGATGAACTTCAAGAGGTAGTCACTGGGAATGGTTTTCACTTCACAGGTGTGCGATGTCAGGTTTAATAAGTAGGATTTCTTGCCTTGTAAAAGGGGTTGGGGCCACCAGTTGTGTTGTGCAGAAGTCTGATGGATACACAGCTGATAGTCCTACTGAATAGACTGTTAGAATTTCTATTATGGCAAGAAAAAAGCAGCTAAGTAAAGAAAAATGAGTGGCCATCATTACTTTAAGAAATGAAGGTCAGTCAGTCCGAAAAATTCGGCAAACTTTGAAAGTGTGCCCAAGTGCAGGGCAAAAACCATCAAGCGCCACAAAGAAACTGGCTCACATGAGGACTGCCCCAGGAAAGGAAGACCAAGAGTCACCTCTGCCTCTGAGGATAACTTTATCCGAGTCACCAGCCTCAGAAATCGCAGGTTAACAGCAGCTCAGATTAGAGACCAGGTCAATGCCACACAGAGTTCTTGCAGCAGACACATCTCTACAACAACTGTTAAGAGGAGACTTTGTGCAGCAGGCCTTCATGGTAAAATAGCTGCTAGGAAACCACTGCTAAGGCCAGGCAACAAGCAAAAGAAACTTGTCTGGGCTAAAGAACACAAGAAATGGACATTAGACCAGTGGAAATCTGTGCTTTGGTCTGAAGAGCCCAAATTTGAGATCTTTGGTTCCAACCACCGTGTTTTTCTGTGACGCAGAAAAGGTGAACGGATGGACTCTACATACTTGGTTCCCACCGTGAAGCATGGAGGAGGTGTGATGGTGTGGGGGTACTTTGCTGGTGACACTGTTGGGGATTTATTCAAAATTGAAGGCATACTGAACCAGCATGGCTACCACAGCATCTTGCAGTGGCATGCTATTCCATCCGGTTTGCATTTAGTTGGACCATCATTTATTTTTCAACAGGACAATTACCCCAAACACACCTCCAGGCTGTGTAAGGGCTATTTGACCAAGAAGGAGAGTGATGGGGTGCTACGCCAGATGACCTGGCTTCCGCTGTCACCAGACCTGAACCTAATCGAGATGGTTTGGGGTGAGTTGGACCACAGAGTGAAGGCAAAAGGGCAAACAAGTGCTAAGCATCTCTGGGAACTCCTTCAAGATTGTTTGAAGACCTTTCCCGGTAACTACCTCTTGAAGCTCATCAAGAGAATGCCAAGAGTGTGCAAAGCAGTTATCAAAGCAAAAGGTGGCTACTTTGAAGAACCTAAAATATAAGACATAGTTTCAGTTGTTTCACACTTTTTTGTTAAGTACATAATTGCAGATGTGTTAATTCTTAGTTTTGATGCCTTCAGTGTGAATGTACAATTTTAATAGTCATGAAAATACAGAAAAATCTTTAAATGGGAATTTGTGTCCAAACTTTTTGTCTGTACTGTATATATAAATATATATATGTATACATTAGATAGATAGATAGATAGATAGATAGATAGATAGATAGATAGATAGATAGATAGATAGAAAGAAGAAAAGCCGGTAATTCATCTGTTGCATAGTGTAAAATCACTGCAGGAGCTGACAGGATAGAATAGATGGATTACATACAGTAAATACAAATGGAATAGGTAGATATACAGATGTCTGTGACAAATAAAGTTAGTACAGTGTGTGTGCAGCTTGCTGTACATGTATTTCACTAATGAAAGATAATTTTACTGAAGAAAATGGCATGGGCTCCTGCATAATTTTTGTAATCAACAGAAGTAAAACCGATGGCTGGGGGCCCATGTTTATAGCCTGGGAAGGGGATAATACCCATGGAGCTTCCCAGGCTATTATTATCAGCTCACAAATGTATAATTAGCCTTTACTGGCTATTAAAATGGTGGACTCTAAAAAAAAGACAATAATTAATTATTAGCAAAGGCTATGTAGACAGCTGCGGGTTGATATTAATAGCCTAGGAATGGGCCATAGATACTGGCCCCCCCAGGCTAAAGGCATCAGCTCTCAGCCACCCCATCTCTAAGAGCCTCGCTCTTCCCACTTGCCCTGCAGCGGTGGTAAGTGGGATGATATTATATACATGTATGTGTGTGTTTTGAGGAATAATTCCTTTGAAAACGATGTGTAAATGACTTATAGAATTGCTCTATGTAAAAACTAATTTTAATATCGCATTGCAATCAGATAGCAATCGCACTGCATTCGGATGTAAATCGGATGCTAGGTGTGAAATATCGAATTGTACTTACATGACACTCGCATGACACTTGCTTTACACTAGTGCGTCTCTCTGCAGGGAGACTCGGACTGATTTTTCATATGCTTAATGTGACTTAGGCCTTATAATCACACACAGCTCTGCCGTGAGATCAGGAGAGCAGAGAGTGGCCATTACATATCACTCTGATAACTCTCCATTTCATTTAATATAATCTCTAGAGGTGGAGTCTCATGCAGATCTATGTCTAGACCCCAGCATGGAACAGCTCATTTACATATAAGAAAAATGTGGATCTCTCTGGAATAAGACATCAGATCGCAGATATCAAGGTATCATTTTATTCAACTGCAGTTGCAATACAATGCCTTAATCTTCAAGTCATTCAACACTTGCCACCATGTAGGCCTAGACATGTTCAGGACCCTCTATTAAATAGATAGACAGATATTATCAGAAAGATATAAATTGTATGCCTGTAAAGCTCTGTTCACTTCATATTTGGGCCTTTTATTTGAGGATTGAAGGATTAAGAGACTTGACTCTTGGACTATATTGGCTCAAGAGATCCTATGGATGCATTTAGTATAGGGGAAAAAAGTGTTCACATCCTAGCCCAATAGACTGATCCCTATATTCAAAGAATTATGGCTGGAGATGAGATAATCTGTAGAAATACAAAATCAGCAGATTCACTGGAAAACACAATACATCAGATTCCGTTTGCAACTTGGTCACAATCGAATCTGCCAGGAAGGGGAAATAAAAATCTTATACTAACCACTCTTCGGTCCTCCCCATGCCTTTCTTGATTTTACCGGTCATGTGATCAGGACCACTGTCTTCTCTCTTCTTTCTTCTATCTTCTTCTTTCTTGGCCTCTGGTGCTGTTATTCTTCACTTGTCCCCTCAACATCAGATGGAGTGCAACAGAAGTAATTGATATTAATGACATGGGTTGTGGTACACAAATAAATATCAATAATGATTTTAACACTAGGTGTGAGAACTGAGGAAGAGTTGCCACGCTGAAGGTAAGGCCAGAATACAGAAGATAGAGAAGCTGATTATAGGAAGTGCAGTGGCAAGAGACCTATGGGGAGGGCCAAAGAGAGTGAAGTAAAAGTATGTTTTCAACACCTTTTTGGCTCTCAGAATCCATCAAAATGGTGGTTGAAGGCCATGTTACTGGGTTAATGAGTACCGATTGTGAAAATTTCTGATTCTGGTCAGGAGGGAACTACGTAGAAAACCAAACATGGCCAGCAGCGGTGGCACAGGAGACTGGCGAAGTGAGTATTATTCTTTTTTTTACCCTACATTTATTATGATCTGAGGTCTGCAGAGCAAAATAAAGTACATTTCATTTGCATTAAAAAAATTCTAAGTAAATTGAGTTTACCGGTCATATTCGAGCGAACTGCTATAATTGAATTTTGTCAGCTTCTCTCGTCATCCCTAATATCTGGTTCTATGAACACGGCGATGTATTTCTACATTCCAACAATATTTCCGTGAGTCTATTTCATATTTCTTCCTGTTTTCCTTTAATGTTGTGTACACTCCTTTAAATGGCTGTTATTCTTTGTCGTTATGCTACATCAGTGGTTTTGATAAGCATTTCACATCTGTTTTAGAATGCTTTTCTGGGCTGCATGAACCAAGGCGCACAATACACAAGACCTAATGTTTGTCAATCAGCGTTATTTCTTCCAACATAATATGAACACATACCCCACAGTTCCTTGACGGAGATAAGAATACTGAAAATTGGAACTACACCAATTGCAACATCTGCCACCTAATATAAAAACAAAAATAAAGTATTCACGCAAATTTCTTTAATCATGTTCCCTTCCGTGTCTATAATGTTTGTATGTTTGAAATTCAAGCAGCGTTTATTTTTCTTCTGGAAACATCCATAAGTTCTCATTACATTTTCTCTGCTGCCTTCTATATGTTATTCTTTATAGCTGAATTAGTAATTTTCTATGGAAATTCTCCTCGCTGTCGGTTTTATGTTAGACTTAATGCATTCTATTGCCTATTACTCTAAACAGCTTTTCGAAGATTTTGTCATTGTTTTTTCAATCCACAAAATCATACCAGGCACTATAATGCTCTCTCAGGTCTGTCTGGTAGGTTTGCAAAAATGAACACTTATCATAGAATCACATATTTCCCTTTCTTGTAGACGTGAGTGGAAACATCCATCATTTACATAGACTAGCATTTGTTCTAGAATGTTCTGTGCATTTTTATTTTCAGTTATTCTTCTTTTTGGGAGAACGGCATTCTATTTTATGAATGTTTCATTGTATTTTCATTTCTTTAACCTCTGAAGCACCAGGACATGTTTTTCTTTCATTTTTTAAGCCCTATATTCCAAGAGGCATAATGTTTTTATTTTTCACCACAGTTTTTTTTAATCTATATTTAATTGGAAAATATTTTAATGTTTTTGCTTGATGAGGCTTTGTGATCACAAGTTTTTTAAGGGGGTAAGCTTTTTATTAAAGCCATTTTCAGGAAACATTTTGACCTATTTTATTGAAGGGAGGCAAGGTGGCCAAAAATAACAATTTCATCTTTTATTTTTTATCTTTTACACAGCTTGTATAGCTAATAATCTGGCTAAGTCTCACCAACTGGACATAGGGCAATTATTTTATGTTGACTTTAGGGAACGTGTTAAGTAGAGATGAGCAAACGTGTTTGGAAAATGTTTGCCAATTAAAAATTCGTCACGAACATAGCACATTCAGATTCGTGTTCTCTTTCACGGGCATTTTTACTCAAAGTCGGCAAAATTTGGTCACAGTTTGGTAAATCATTGGGTTTAGTCTAATGTTTATGTTATTACTTTGGCTAGGATAGTGGTGCTGTATGATGAGTGGGGGGAAGGGGGACGTGCTTGATGAGGGGAGGGGATGAGGAAAGATTAGAAGAGCATATTGAGAGGTTAGAGGAGCGGCGCGTTCTTTTTTATTTTTCACCTTCATGTGTGTTGATTCCGGCAACCAATCAGTGCATAGAAACCATCCACAACATCATGACACAAGGTTTTCTGTGATTAGCTGCTGAAGTCACATGTCCTTGGCCATATAAAAAGCAGACATCTTGTTTTGTTGGTGCCGTTGTCTGTGTCACGGTGCAGAGAGGTCGCTCTTGTGCTAGTGCTGGTGCTCAAAGTGAACTAGTCAGTTATAAAAATAGAATCCTGTCCCGTGTGAAAATTGATCTTCCAGCAGCGAAGTAGATTCTGCAAAAACTTTGTGTCAGTCTCCGGAGGCCCGATTTGTTACTCCATATCGTTTGTGCGAAAACAGTGTTTCAGTGACAAATCAGAAGGCCAAATTTCCACTTACAAATCGTAAGACCTATTACTGTGGTGAAGCCACGAGGCCCAATTAGCTGCTCCAAATTGTTTGTGATAAAACTGTGTTTTAGTGGCAAATCAGAAAGCCAGATTTACACTTAAAATCATTAATTTTTTTTCTTGTTACACCATTTACCGATCAGATTAATTTAGTTTATATTTTGATAGATCAGACATTTTGTAATATATCAATACCAAATATGTGTATTATTTATTTTTTTATTGTTTTGTTTTGAATGGAGCAAAAGGGAGATGATTTTAACTTTTATGTTTTTTTATTTTTTAAATATTTTTTTTAACATTTTTAAACTTTTAACTTTCTCCAATAGTCCATGGGTCGGCATTCATAGGAGGTCTCTACTGACGAGCATGCGGGTTTACTGAAGACCCCTGTTGTCATGCCAAACCAAGGGCAGCCTGAGATCATGTGACAGGGGCACTGATGTGCAGGCTTTGTGATTCACTTCCTGTAAATGCGAGTTAAATGCCGCTGTCAGTCATATTAGCAGCCGTGGGTGGATCGCGATTCCACCCGCGGCTGTTAGGGACACATGACAGCTGATAAATCAGCTGTCATGTGCCTGGAAAGATGAGGGCTCAGTGCCAAAGCTCTCATCAAAAAAAGGAAAGCAACCTGTGACATGCCTATATGTCATAGGTCGCAAAGGGGTTAAAAATGGTGCAAAAATTTTTTTTTAGCGCAAATGAAAAACCAGCTAAAAACACAACAATCTAGACAAAAACGGCACAAATGCAATAATGAATTGGTTCTTTACTTTTTTGAAGTGTTGCTATTAGTGATGAGCGATATATTCATTGCTCGGGTGTTCTCCGACTATTTGTTAGTGTTCGGAGATTAAGTATTCATCACCCCAGCTGAATGATTTATTTATAGCTACGAGCAGCCTGAGTACATGTGGAAGTTGCCTGGTTGCTAGGGAATCCTCAAATGTAATCAAGCTGGCTAATAGCTATAAATCATTCAGCTGCCGCGATGAAAACTTAATCTCCGAACACTAACAAATACTCGGAAATCACCCGAGCGTGCTCGGGAAAACCCGAGCAACGAGTATATTCGCTCATCACTAGTTATTATTATTATTATTATTATTTATTGTTATAGCGCCATTTATTCCATGGCGCTTTACATGTGAAGAGGGGTATACATAATAAAAACAAGTACAATAATCTTAAACAATACAAGTCATAACTGGTACAGGAGGAGAGAGGATCCTGCCCGCGAAGGCTCACAATCTACAAGGGATGGTTGAGAATACAGTAGGCGAGGGTAGAGCTGGTCATGCAGCGGTTTGGTCGATCGGTGATTACTGCAGGTTGTAGGCTTGTCGGAAGAGGTGGGTCTTCAGGTTCTTTTTGAAGCTTTCGATGGTAGGCGAGTGTCTGATATGTTGTGGTAGAGAGTTCCAGAGTAGAGGTGATGCGCGAGAGAAATCTTGTATACGATTGTGGGAAGAGGAGATAAGAGGGGAGTAGAGAAGGAGATCTTGTGAGGATCGGAGATTGCGTGTAGGTAAGTTATGGGAGACAAGGTCACAGATGTATGGAGGAGACAGGTTGTGGATGGCTTTGTACATCATGGTTAGGGTTTTGTACTGGAGTCTCTGGGTAATGGGGAGCCAATGAAGGGATTGACAGAGGGGAGGGAATAGTGGGGGGACAGAAGGATTAGTCGGGCAGCAGAGTTTAGAATAGATTGGAGGGGTGTGAGAGTGTTAGAGGGGAGGCCACAGAGCAGGAGGTTGCAGTAGTCAAGGCGAAAGATGATGAGGGCATGCATTAGGGTTTTTGCAGATTCTTGGCTGAGGAATGTACGGATTTGTGAAATATTTTTGATTTGAAGTCAGCAGGAAGTGGAAAGGGCTTGGATATGTGGTTTGAAGGAGAGATCAGCGTCAAGGATTACACCGAGGCAGCGAGCTTGTGGGACTGGGGAGAGTGGGCAGCCATTTACTGTAATGGATAGGTTCGTTGGCAGGGTCGCGTGAGATGGGGAAAGATGATGAATTCTGTTTTGTCCATGTTAAGTTTCAGAAATCTAGCGGAGAAGAAGGATGAAATAGTGGACAGACATTGAGGGATTCTGGTTAGTAGGGAGGTGATATCTGGTCCAGAGATGTACATCTGTGTGTCATCAGCATAGAGATGATACTGAAAGCTATGAGATTCTATGAGCTGTCCCAGGCCAAAGGTGTAAATGGAGAAGAGCAGGGACCCTAGGACTGAATCTTGTGGGACTCCGACAGATAGGGGCAAGGTGAGGAGGTGGTTTGTGAGTGGGAGACGCTGAATGTCCAGTCTGTTAGGTATAATGAGATCCAGGATAGGGCCAAGTCTGTGATGCCAAGGGATGAGAGGGTCTGTAATAATAGGGAATGGCCCACTGTGTCAAAGGCAGCCGACAGGTCCAGGAGGAGGAGGACAGAGTAGTGCCGCTTGCTCTTGGTGGTTAAGAGGTCATTGGTGACCTTAGTTAGGGCAGTTTCAGTGGAGTGGTGTGACTGGAAGCCAGATTGTAAGTGGTCAAAGAGGGAGAAAGAAGAGAGATGGGAGGACAGTTCAAGGTAGACGTGTTGTTCCAGCAGTTTGGAGGTATAAAATAACTAGTTGTTATTTTACTTGGATTTTTTATGCAAAAAAAACTTAACAAATCTCCATTTGGGTATAGTCTCACAAAAAATTGTCATGTGGATTTTTAAGCAAATCTGCTTCAAATGTATTGTTCATCAAAGAGTAGTCAATGAGTACTTGAAGTGTTTTCCAGTGTGGCTTTTCATATCCTCTTATGAATTCATGTTAAAAAAAATTCAGAAGCTTCCTTACCTCTGGAGTTTTGTAAACCTGGCATCATTTTATTAGCTTCATTTTTTTATTTTTCATTGTTTGTTTTTTTTTACGTCTTTGTACAGTCATTTTATTGGCTAACTTTTTAAATCCTTTAAAAAATAAAGAAGACACTAGCGTTTCATGAAACAAAACAATGACAAACTTTTTAGCCTTCCAATTAAGTCATTTGGCTGTGAACGTGTGAAGCATTTGTATGATGTTCAGGAGCCTGAACATATGAACCACAAGTCTATGACTATGTTCTTTAACCCTTTTCTGCCATCTGATGCACTATTCCATCCATGTGCCCCGGCCCATCTGACCATGGACGGGATAGTACGTCATCGGTGATCAGCCGCGCACATGGGTGGTGTGCAGCCGATCGCGGCCAGATGTCAGCTGATTCTCACAGCTGATACCCGGCACTAAGTGCCAGGAGCGGTCACGGACTGCTCAGGGCAGTTTAACCCTGGAATACTGTGATCAAACAAGATCGCAGCATTTTGGTGCCAGCAGAGGCATAGAGAAGCATCGCACAGGGAGGGGGCTCCCTACATGCTTCCCTCAGAATAATCGCATGAACAATGTGATCACATTGTCCAGAGGTTCTCCTTTCAGACCCCTGGCTCCAAGATGGCCGCGAGGTCCTTCCGTGTCCTGCAGGGAGGTGGCTTTTCAGTGCCTGCTGAGAGCAGGCACTGGCAAACCTCCTTCACTGCCTGTCAGATTTCTGATCTGATACAGTGCAGTGCAAAGTGTCAGATCAGAGATCTGACTTTATATAGTGATGTCCAATCCTGGGATAATGTAAAAAAAAGTTTAAAAACAAATATTAGCATGTGTAAAAAACATTATTTTTTAATTCTCAAATAAAGAAAAATGTACCGTATACATTTTTTCCAATATATACATTTCTTTATGTAAATAATAAAAAATAATAAAAGTACACATATTTAGTATTGCCGCATCCGTAACAACCCGACCCATAAAACTGTCCCACTAGTCCCACTAGTGAGCCCCATAAATAAGAAAAACAAGACAAAAAAGCAATGCTTTATCATCATACCGCTGAATAAAAAGTGGAATAACACACGATCAAAAAGACGGATATAAATAAACATGATACCGCTGAAAACGTCATCTTGTCTTGCAAAAAACGAGCCACCAAAGAGTGTCATCAGTGAAAAAATAAAAAAGTTATAGCTCTCAGTATAATGCGATGCAAAAATAATTATTTTTTATATAAAACAGTTTTTATTGTATAAAAGCTCCAAAACATAAAAAAAATAAATGAAGCATCGCTGTAACCGTACTAACCCAAAGAATAAAACTGCTTTATCAATTTTGCCACACGTGGAATGGTATAAACGCCCCCAAAAGAAAATCATGAATTGCTGGTTTTTGTTCATTCTGCCTCCCAAAAATCATAATAAAAAGCGAACAAAAAATGTCATGTACCCAAAAATGGTACCAATAAAAATGTCAACTCTTCCCGCAAAAAGCAAGACCTCACATGACTCTGTGGGCCAAAATATGGAAAAATTATAGTTCTCAAAATGTGGTGATGCAAAACTATTTTTTGCAATAAAAAGTGTCTTTTAGCGTGTGACAGCTGCCAAACATAAAAACCCGCTATAAATAGTAAATCAAACCTCCCTTTTCACTCCCTTAGTTAGGGAAAAATAATAAAATTAAAAAAATGTATTTATTTCCATTTTCCCATTAGGGTTAGGGCTAAACTTAGGGTTGGGGTTAAGTTTGGGTTAGGGTTGGGGCTAAAATTAGGGTTAGGGTTGGGACTAAAGGTAGGGTTAAAGTTGGGGCTAAAGTAAGGGTTAGGGTTGGGGCTAAAGTTAGGGATAGGGTTTGGATTAGGGTTAGGGTTGGGATTAGGGTTAGGGGTGTGTTAGGGTTAGGTGTGTGGTTAGAGTTATGGTTAGGGCTGGGATTAGGGTTTAGGTAGAATTGGGGGGTTTCCACTGTTTAGGCACATCAGGGGCTCTCCAAATGTGTCATGGCATCCGATCTCAATTCCAGCCAATTCTGCGTTGAAAAAGAAAAACGGTGCTTCTTCCCTTCCAAGCTCTGCTGTGCACCAAAACAGTGATTTACCCCCATATATAGGGTATCAGCGTACTCAGGACAAATTGGACAAATTGGACAACAACTTTTGGGGTCCAATTTCTCCTGTTACCCTTGTGAAAATAAAAAACTGGGGGCGAAAAAATCATTTTTCTAAAAAAAGATTTTTTATTTTTACAGCTGTACGTTATAAACTTCTGTGCTCACCACACATTTAGGTAAGTTCCTTAGGGGGTCTAGTTTCCAAAATGGTGTCACTTTTCTTGGGTTTCGTCTGTAAAGGCACATCAGGGGCTCTCCAATCTCAATTCCAGCCAATTTTGCAAATTGGGGTTCCAAAATTGTGCTGATGTAAAGTAGGCATGTGAGAAATGTTACTTATTAAGTATTTTATGTGACATATCTCTGTGATTTAAGGGCATAAAAATTCAAAGTTGGAAAATTGCAAAATTTTCAAAATATTTGCCAAATTTCCATTTTTTTCACAAATAAATGCGAGTCATATCAAAGAAATGTCACGACTATCATGAAGTACAATATGTCTCGAGAAAACACTGCCAGAATCACCAAGATCCATGGAAGCGTTCCAGAGTTATTACTTCATAAATGGACAGTGGTCAGAATTGTAAAAATTGGCCCGGTCATTTTTATTGTTCATTTTTTATTACCAGTCTTTTAATGCTTCTTCAGGCGGGTTCCAGATGGAATCCGTTGGATAAAGCCTGAAAAAAAATGTTCACATTCACCTAAATAAGTTTTGGTATGTGCATTTTTTGCATGTGTGTATGTGTGTTTTCTTTTCAACCTATGTAACTAAGATTTTCCCATTAAAATCGATAGAAAGCTTTTTTTGCTGAGTTTTCAGTGCAGAAACTGAATGGAAATTCAAAGTTTTTGAGGAGTTTTGAGAATTGAAGGAGGATTCGGAGAGTTTTCAATCAGTTTCTTCTCCAAAACTCCATGAAAAACTCTGTTCACATAACATAGGAGTATTTTACTCCGCTGCCCCATTGTAATGTCCGTGGAGGAGGGGGCGGAGTTTTGGCCGCGCATGTGCGGTCAAAAATGGTGGACTCGACGCACAAAAAACGTTACATGTAACTTTTTTTGTGCCGAGGGTCCACCAAAACATGACGCATCTGTCGCACGATGGATGCGACGTGTGGCCATACGTCGCAATGCGTCGCTAATGCAAGTCTATGGAGAAAAAATGCATCCTGCGGGCACATTTGCAGGATGCATTTTTTCTCCAAAACGACGCATTGCGACGTACGCCAAGCAACGCTAGTGTGAAAGTAGCCTTATTCAAACGGTATTTGATATGATTTTTCATGTGGATTTTGGAGAAAAATCTGCTCCGAAATCCACATCAAAGAACTCCCAACTCTTATTGCAGAAATCAATTGATAGCATGGAAACCAGAATAGTATTTAGTTGTGACTTAAGCAAATTGGTCAAAAAAGTAAAGATAAAATGGCTAAATCCCATCTTTGGCCCCAGAATATCTTATTTAAATCCCTCATAATTGCTCCCATTTTTTTTTAACCTAGCAGTTTATACAGTTTTTGCAAGAAATATCATGTTAGTAAATACCAAAATCAATAATGATTTATATTCATACATACATATATATATATATATATAGCGCATGTGAATTTGAAATATTTTCACATCACTTTTTGTGCATATAAATGTATTAAGATGACAGCTTATGTATATATATATATAAGCTTATATATATATATATGATTTATATTCATACATACATATATATATATATATATATATATGTATGTATGAATATAAATCATATATATATATATAAGCTTATATATATATGTGTATATATATATATATAAGCTTATATATATATATATTTAAGCTGTCATCTTAATACATTTATATACACAAAAAGTGATGTGAACATATTTCAAATTCACATGCTAACACATAATTTGATTTATACACTACACTACAGAATATTGTAATTACTTTGCTTTCTCCACTGACTAAATAAACATGCAAATGCAGTAAAGTTCCTAAAGGCAATTTAGCATTTCTGTAAAGCTAAGTAATATATCAGGAATGAGAAATTGCCACAGAGCTGTACCTGTACTAGGACAGGATGGCCTGAATTTTTCACAGAACAAACCCTTTTAGGTTGTTGCCACTAGGGTTGAGCGACCTTTACTTTTATAGGATCGGGTCGGGTTTCACGAAACCCGACTTTTTCAAAAGTCGGGTCGAGTGAAATCGGCCGATCCTATAAAAAAGTCGGGGTCGGGGTCGGCCGAAACTCGAAACCCAATGCAGTGCATTGGGTTTCCAATGGTTCCCAGGGTCTGAAGGAGCGGAAACTCTCCTTCAGGTCCTGGGATCCATATTTAAATGTAAATAAAGAATTAAAATAAAAAATATCGCTATACTTACCCTCTGACGCGCCCTGGTACTTAACGGGAACCTTCCTTCCTTCGAATCAGCGCTTCCAGGACCTTGCGGTGACGTCGCGGTGACGTCGCGGCTTGTGATTGGTCGCGCGGCCGCCCATGTGACCGCTCGCGCGACCAATCACAAGCCGCGACGTCACGCAAGGTCCTGCAAGAGCTGATTTTTAGGAAGGAAGGCTGCCGGAAAGAAGCAGGGCGCGTCTGAGGGTGAGTATATTCCTATTAGGTATATACTCACCCTCGGACGCGCCCTGCTTCTTTCCGGCAGCCTTCCTTCCTAAGAATCAGCGCTTGCAGGACCTTGCGTGACGTCGCGGTGACGTCGCGGCTTGTGATTGGTCGCGCGAGCGGTCACATGGACGGCCGCGCGACCAATCACAAGCCGCGATGTCACCGCAAGGTCCTGCAAGCACTGATTCGAAGGAAGGAAGGTTCCTGGTTAGTACTAGGGCGCGTCAGAGGGTAAGTATAGCGATATTTTTTATTTTAATTCTTTATTTTACATTAAATATGGATTCCGATACCGATTTCTGATATTGCAAACATATCGGAAATCGGGATCGGAATTCCGATTCCACATTCAGAAGATCGCCGACTTCATGGCCGACCCCACACAGGGGTCGGGTCGGGTTTCATGAAACCCGACTTTGCCAAAAGTCGGCGACTTCTGAAAGTGGCCGACCCGTTTCGCTCAACCCTAGTTGCCACCACTGTAACAATCAGCCGATCATCTTAGAAAAGCTCTCCGCACATCCACCCCAGTATTTAACCCCTTCATGACCCAGCCTATTTTGACCTTAAAGACCTTGCCGTTTTTTGCAATTCTGACCAGTGTCCCTTTATGAGGTAATAACTCAGGAACGCTTCAACGGATCCTAGCGGTTCTGAGATTGTTTTTTCGTGACATATTGGGCTTCATGTTAGTGGTAAATTTAGGTCAATAAATTCTGCATTTATTTGTGATAAACACGGAAATTTGGCGAAAATTTTGAAAATTTCGCAATTTTCACATTTTGAATTTTTATTCTGTTAAACCAGAGAGATATGTGACACAAAATAGTTAATAAATAACATTTCCCACACGTTTACTTTACATCAGCACAATTTTGGAAACAAAATTTTTTTTTGTTAGGAAGTTATAAGGGTTAAAATTTGACCAGCGATATGTCATTTTTACAACGAAATTTACAAAACCATTTTTTTTAGGGACCACCTCACATTTGAAGTCAGTTTGAGGGGTCTATATGGCTGAAAATACCCAAAAGTGACACCATTCTAAAAACTGCACCCCTCAAGGTACTCAAAACCACATTCAAGAAGTTTATTAACCCTTCAGGTGCTTCACAGCAGCAGAAGCAACATGGAAGGAAAAAATGAACATTTAACTTTTTAGTCACAAAAATTATCTTTTAGCAACAATTTTTTTATTTTCCCAATGGTAAAAGGAGAAACTGAACCACGAAAGTTGTTGTCCAATTTGTCCTGAGTACGCTGATACCTCATATGTGGGGGTAAACCACTGTTTGGGCGCACGGCAGGGCTTGGAAGGGAAGGAGCGCCATTTGACTTTTTGAATCAAAAATTGGCTCCACTCTTTAGCGGACACCATGTCACGTTTGGAGAGCCCCCGTGTGCCTAAAAATTGGAGCTTCCCCACAAATGACCCCATTTTGGAAACTAGACGCCCCAAGGAACTTATCTAGATGCATAGTGAGCACTTTGAACCCCCAGGTGCTTCACAAATTGATCCGTAAAAATGAAAAAGTACTTTTTTTTCACAAAAAAATTCTTTTAGCCTCAATTTTTTCATTTTCACATGGGCAACAGGATAAAATGGATCCTAAAATGTGTTGGGCAATTTCTCCTGAGTACACCAATACCTCACATGTGGGGGTAAACCACTGTTTGGGCACATGGTAAGGCTCGGAAGGGAAGGAGCGCCATTTGACTTTTTGAATGAAAAATTATTTCCATCGTTAGCGGACACCATGTCGCGTTTGGATAGCTCCTGTGTGCCTAAACATTGGCGCTCCCCCACAAGTGACCCCATTTTGGAAACTAGACCCCCCAAGGAACTTATTTAGATGCCTAGTGAGCACTTTAAACCCTCAGGTGCTTCACAAATTGATCTGTAAAAATGAAAAAGTACTTTTTTTTCACAAAAAAATTATTTTCGCCTCAATTTTTTCATTTTCACATGGGCAGTAGGATAAAATGGATCATAAAATTTGTTGGGCAATTTCTCCCGAGTACGCCGATACCTCATATGTGGGGGTAAACCACTGTTTGGGCACACGGCAGGGCTCGGAAGGGAAGGCGCGCCATTTGACTTTTTGAATGGAAAATTAGCTCCAATTGTTAGCGGACACCATGTCGCGTTTGGAGAGCCCCCTGTGTGCCTAAACATTGGAGCTCCCCCACAAGTGACCCCATTTTGGAAACTAGACGCCCCAAGGAACTTATCTAGATGCATAGTGAGCACTTTGAACCCCCAGGTGCTTCACAAATTGATCCGTAAAAATGAAAAAGTACTTTTTTTTCACAAAAAAATTATTTTCGCCTCAATTTTTTCATTTTCACATGGGCAGTAGGATAAAATGGATCATAAAATTTGTTGGGCAATTTCTCCCGAGTACGCCGATACCTCATATGTGGGGGTAAACCACTGTTTGGGCACACGGCAGGGCTCGGAAGGGAAGGCGCGCCATTTGACTTTTTGAATGGAAAATTAGCTCCAATTGTTAGCGGACACCATGTCGCGTTTGGAGAGCCCCCTGTGTGCCTAAACATTGGAGCTCCCCCACAAGTGACCCCATTTTGGAAACTAGACCCCCCAAGGAACTTATCTAGATGCATATTGAGCACTTTAAACCCCCAGGTGCTTCACAGAAGTTTATAACGCAGAGCCATGAAAATAAAAAATAATTTTTCTTTCCTCAAAAATGATTTTTTAGCCTGGAATTTCCTATTTTGCCAAGGATAATGGGAGAAATTGGACCCCAAATATTGTTGTCCAGTTTGTCCTGAGTACGCTGATACCCCATATGTGGGGGTAAACCACTGTTTGGGCGCACGGCAGGGCTCGGAAGGGATGGCACGCCATTTGGCTTTTTAAATGGAAAATTAGCTCCAATCATTAGCGGACACCATGTCACGTTTGGAGAGCCCCTGTGTGCTTAAACATTGGAGATCCCCCAGAAATGACACCATTTTGGAAACTAGACCCCCAAAGGAACTAATCTAGATGTGTGGTGAGGACTTTGAACCCCCAAGTGCTTCACAGAAGTTTATAACGCAGAGCCATGAAAATAAAAAAAAAAATTATTTTCTCAAAAATGATCTTTTAGCCTGCAATTTTTTATTTTCCCAAGGGTAACAGGAGAAATTTGACCCCAAAAGTTGTTGTCCAGTTTCTCCTGAGTACGCTGATACCCCATATGTGGGGGTAAATCACTGTTTGGGCACATGCCGGGGCTCGGAAGTGAAGTAGTGACGTTTTGAAATGCAGACTTTGATGGAATGCTCTGTGGGCGTCACGTTGCGTTTGCAGAGCCCCTGATGTGGCTTAACAGTAGAAACCCCCCACAAGTGACCCCATTTTGGAAACTAGACCCCCAAAGGAACTTATCTAGATGTGTGGTGAGCACTTTGAACCCCCAAGTGCTTCATAGAAGTTTATAATGCAGAGCCGTGAAAATAATAAATACGTTTTCTTTCCTCAAAAATAATTATTTAGCCCAGAATTTTTTAATTTTCCCAAGGGTAACAGGAGAAATTTGACCCCAAAAGTTGTTGTCCAGTTTCTCCTGAGTACGGTGATACCCCATATGTGGGGGTAAACTACTGTTTGGGCACATGCCGGGGCTTGGAATTGAAGTAGTGACGTTTTGAAATGCAGACTTTGATGGAATGCTCTGCGGGCGTCACGTTGCGTTTGCAGAGCCCCTGATGTGCCTAAACAGTAGAAACCCCCCACAAGTGACCCCATTTTGGAAACTAGACCCTGAAAGGAACTTATCTAGATGTGTGGTGAGCACTTTGAACCCCCAAGTGCTTCATAGAAGTTTATAATGCAGAGCCGTGAAAATAATAAATACGTTTTCTTTCCTCAAAAATAATTATTTAGCCCAGAATTTTTTATTTTCCCAAGGGTTACAGGAGAAATTGGACCCCAAAAGTTGTTGTCCAGTTTCTCCTGAGTACGCTGATACCCCATATGTGGGGGTAAACTACTGTTTGGGCACATGCCGGGGCTTGGAATTGAAGTAGTGACGTTTTGAAATGCAGACTTTGATGGAATGGTCTGCGGGTGTCACGTTGCGTTTGCAGAGCCCCTGGTGTGCCTAAACAGTAGAGACCCCCCACAAGTGACCCCATTTTAGAAACTAGACCCCCCAAGGAACTTATCTAGATATGTGGTGAGCACTTTGAACCCCCAAGTGCTTCACAGACGTTTACAACGCAGAGCCGTGAAAATAAAAAATCATTTTTCTTTCCTCAAAAATTATGTTTTAGCAAGCATTTTTTTAGATTCACAAGGGTAACAGGAGAAATTGGACCCCAGTAATTGTTGCGCAGTTTGTCCTGAGTATGCTGGTACCCCATATGTGGGGGTAAACCACTGTTTGGGCACACGTCAGGGCTCGGAAGTGAGGGAGCACCATTTGACTTTTTGAATACGAGATTGGCTGGAATCAATGGTGGCGCCATGTTGCGTTTGGAGACCCCTGATGTGCCTAAACAGTGGTAACCCCTCAATTCTAACTCCAACACTAACCCCAACACACCCCTAACCCTAATCCCAACTGTAGCCATAATCCTAATCACAACCCTAACCCCAACACACCCCTAACCCCAACACACCCCTAACCCTAACCACAACCCTAATTCCAACCCTAACCCTAAGGCTATGTGCCCACGTTGCGGATTCGTGTGAGATATTTCCGCACCATTTTTGAAAAATCTGCGGGTAAAAGGCACTGTGTTTTATCTGCGGATTTTCCGCGGATTTCCAGTGTTTTTTGTGCGGATTTCACCTGCGGATTCCTATTGAGGAACAGGTGTAAAACGCTGCGGAATCCGCACAAAGAATTGACATGCTGCGGAAAATACAACGCAGCGTTCCCGCGCGGTATTTTCCGCACCATGGGCACAGCGGATTTGGTTTTTCATATGTTTACATGGTACTGTAAACCTGATGGAACACTGCTGCGAATCCGCAGCCAAATCCGCACCGTGTGCACATAGCCTAATTCTAAAGGTATGTGCACACGCTGCGGAAAACGCTGCGGATCCGCAGCAGTTTCCCATGAGTTTACAGTTCAATGTAAACCTATGGGAAACAAAAATCGCTGTACACATGCTGCGGAAAAACTGCACGGAAACGCAGCGGTTTACATTCCGCAGCATGTCACTTCTTTGTGCGGATTCCGCAGCGGTTTTACAACTGCTCCAATAGAAAATCGCAATTGTAAAACCGCAGTGAAATGCGCAGAAAAAAACGCGGTAAATCCGCCATAAATCCGCAGCGGTTTAGCACTGCGGATTTATCAAATCCGCAGCGGAAAAATCCGCAGAGGACCAGAATACGTGTGCACATTCCTAACCCTAACCCTAGCCCTAACCCTACCCCTAACCCTAACCCTACCCCTAACCCTACCCCTAACCCTAACCCTACCCCTAACCCTACCCCTAACCCTAACCCTAACCCTACCCCTAGCCCTACCCCTAACCCTAACCCTACCCCTAACCCTAACCCTATTCTAACATTAGTGGAAAAAAAAAAATTTCTTTATTTTTTTATTGTCCCTACCTATGGGGGTGACAAAGGGGGGGGGTCATTTATTATTTTTTTTATTTTGATCACTGAGATAGATTATATCTCAGTGATCAAAATGCACTTTGGAACGAATCTGCCGGCCGGCAGATTCGGCGGGCGCACTGCGCATGCGCCCGCCATTTTGGAAGATGGCGGCGCCCGGGAGAAGATGGACGGGACCACGGCTGGATCGGTAAGTATGATAGGGTGGGGGGGGACCACGGGGGGGGGGATCGGAGCACGGGGGGGGGAATCGGAGCGCGGGAGGGGTGGAACGGAGCGCGGGGGGCGTGGAACGGAGCACGGGGGGGCTGGAATGGAGCACGGGGGGGTGGAACGGAGCACGGGGGGGGGTGGATCGGAGTGCAGGGGGGGTGATTGGAGCACGGGGGGGTGATTGGAGCACGGGGGGAGCGGACACGAGCACGGGGGGGGAGCGGAGCACTGGACGGAGGGGAGCCGGAGCAGTGTACCGGCCAGATCGGGGGGGTGGGGGGGCGATCGGAGGGGTGGGGTGGGGGCACACTAGTATTTCCAGCCATGGCCGATGATATTTCAGCATCGGCCATGGCTGGATTGTAATATTTCACCCGTTATAATGGGTGAAATATTACAAATCGCTCTGATTGGCAGTTTCACTTTCAACAGCCAATCAGAGCAATCGTAGCCACGAGGGGGTGAAGCCACCCCCCCTGGGCTAAACTACCACTCCCCCTGTCCCTGCAGATCGGGTGAAATGGGAGTTAACCCTTTCACCCGATCTGCAGGGACGCGATCTTTCCATGACGCCGCATAGGCGTCATGGGTCGGAATGGCACCGACTTTCATGACGCCTACGTGGCGTCAAAGGTCGGGAAGGGGTTAATGCAGTAAAAAAAACACTAAATTTCACCTGAGTTAACTTTAATTCTAGGTCTCTTCTTAGCCATAATCCAAGATATTAAGGACTTCAACACAGTAGTCTTGTGGTATGAAAAAAATATCTACTGCATTCAAAAACTAAAAACTTATCTGCAGATAACTTTAAGGACTCTTTCACAGGACAGTGTGTCTGGTACGTGTGGTGACAGTTTTCACACTTCCCGGAAACTTTTACACACTTAGACACATTCAAGTAAATGGGTTTTTGCACGTCAGTTTGTTTCCACGGACCGTGTGTCCGTGGGCAAAATACGCTGACATGTCCATTTTTTAACAGCAGCACAGGCCGCAAAATGTCCCACACACATGCACACTCATGACACATGGATGACATCTGTGTGTTATCAGTGTGAAACTTACTGGCGCCTGGGAAACAGCTGTACAGTTAATGCTGTTCCCCAGCGCTGGGTGCTAAAGACGGCTCACATCATTCTCCCCTGCTCTGCTGGCTATTATCGCAAGCAGGGGAGAATGTTGAGAGTTATATCTAAATGATAGCAGTGAGAGTAGGCGGCGGCTTATGGGACTATAACTCCCATCAACCTACACCTGCTGACGCTAATAGTGAGAGCAGTAGCAGCAGCTGTTGGGAGCATTCATCAGCCACCTCCTGCACTATAAATAAATAAATTTAAAAAATGTCATGAGTTCCCCTGTATTTTTGATAACCAGCCAGGCAAAACTGACAGCTGCGGGCTGCAAACCTCAGCTGTCACAATTAGCAAGGCTGGTTATCAAGAATAGAGGGGTCCCCACATTGTTTTTTAAATTATTTAAATAAATAATTTTAAAAAACGGCATGGGCTCCCCTTCATTTTTTGACAACCAGCCAAGCTAAAGCAGACAGCTGGGGGCTGCTATTCTCAAGCTGGTAAAGGACCATGGATATTGACCCCCAGCCTAAAAATAGCAGCCACCCAGAAAAGGCACATCTATTAGATACATCAAATCTGGCGCTTTGCCCAGCTCTTCCCACTTACCATGTAGTGCTGGCAAATGGGGCTCATATTTGTGGGGTTGATGTCACCTTCGTTTTGTGTGGTGACATCAAGCTCACGGGTTAGTAATGGAGAGGCGTCTGTAAGACACCTCTCCATTACTAATCCTATAGTTGTATTGTAAATAAACACACAACAAGAATAAAGTCCATTATTTGAAATCAAAACAAAACACACTTTTCCATTTTTATTTAAAAATAACAAACACAGATATACTCACCTAACACCTAATTCCATTGAAGCCCTTGTCTCCTGTAATAAAACAAAAATAAAAAAACAACAATATTCCTCACTTCCACACGCCCCCAGGAGGAAGCTGTCACGAAACGCGCGTCGGGGTCAGGCAAGGATTAGCGTGCCATGTGGCTGTAAGCAGTGAGCACCACATATTCAGGTAACACGTATTTATTAGTTTTTACAGCCTATTTATTGTATTTGGGCAGATCCATGTTATCAGTAGCATTGGAGTGCACTAGTCTCACCATGTTGATATATTTGTTCATGAAATCTGTATATTTTTGTATGGGCTTGAGCTGCACAAACATAGCTGCGGTCTTACTATTCACTTTGAGAGGGCAATTGAGTCAGTATAATTCTTGATGCATCGGATCTGCATAGTGTGAGTCATACAGTGCGTATCATGAAGTGAGTATTTTTTGTCCTTCAGATTAAGCACATAAGACTGTTTATATAAAAATATTAGCATTTTTTTGATAAAAGATGCAGCTTTCTGCACTTTCTATGGATTACTTTTGTGGTACCAGCAAGTTTGTATTGATAAGCAAACATATAGACTAATAATTATAAATTATGCAAACATTTTTAGGTAGTTAATTCTGATATAATAATTGAGATATTTTCTCAGCATGCTCCATTAGCAATTACTAACAACTAAAATGCTTTGTAACGTTAGCTAGTGCTTACCTACTATTACTGTAATTTTTCTACGCTTACCTGCCATTATTGTGATTTTTCCGCGGTTTAGAGGCATTATTTTAAAAGTATATGTGTATTGTTTGTATTAATAAAGCTATAACTTTTTAAACAAAAAAAGAAACAACACTTTTTTGATTCAGCACGCAGTTTAATAATTGCATAGTTGGTCAGTATGTTTATAAATATTCCTCACTTGTCTGACGTTCTGTCCCACACCGTAATCCATGTCTGGGAATAAATAGTTTTCAACCTGGATAGTGCCAAGATGCGACCGGCCAGGCTGAGAACCACTGATGAAGGATCTGCTGTGAGTGTAGCATCAGTGAGCAGAGGTGATCTCACCCCCTTCAGGGGGTGAATAGTTGTGGACACTTAAGTTTTCACTTTTTTTGGCCTATTTGTTGTTTGCTTAACTATAAATTAATAAATTAATTCACAGTTGTAGGCAAGTTTTTTACATGAAGAAACCCTCAATAAGAAACTGTAAAATTCGAGGTTGTGAGGTAGTGAAACATGAAAAATGCCAAGGGTGTGAATACATTTGCAAGCCACTGTTCATATTATGAGTCCCCATTAAAGAGAATCCGCCAGAAGGTTTTTGACATCTAATCTGAGAGCAGCTTAATGTTTAGTGTTTTACCTATTTTTCCATGTGAGTTGTTGCACAAGCATAACATATAGCTTTTTTTAATAATTTTACAAAATCACTGTTTTATCATCAGTATATTATCACTAGAGGACCAATAAACCTGCTGCCATGTAGTCCTCCATATTCATGAGTCCTGTATAACCCCACCCCTGCTGATTGACAGCTTTCTGTCTATGCACAGTGTGTACAGAAAGCTGTCAATCAGTGATGTGGGCGAGGTTATGCAGAGCTCGGCTTTCAGAGAACTGGTAGATCTAAAGCAGAGAAGACAGTTTATCAAAACAGGAGGAAGCAGCAATGTAACTAATACATTCTGAAATTGGTATTAGGGTCTGTGCCCCTGCACAATGCTGCTGTCAGATGAAGCAGCAAAAGTCTAGTGATATATTCCTTTAAAGCGAACTTGTCACTATGCTTGACCAAAATGAGATACGGCCACCACCTTTCAGGCCTGATGTACATCATTCTATAATGCAGTATTTAAGCTCCTAACCTGATGTGCAAGAAAAGAAAAAGACCTTTTATTATAATCATCTGTGGGGCGGTCTGGTACAAGGAGAGTCACTGGTCCTGGTCCAGCTCCACCCTTCTCCTTCCGATGCCATCCTCCTTCTTGCTCCATAATGATGACGCTTCCCTATGTCACCCACATCGTCTCCTCGGCATTGCACTCCTGCGCAGGCGTACTTTTCTACCCTGACAAGAGCAGAGGAAAGTACTGCAGTGCGCAAGCACCGGAATAGGTCAAATAACCCTGGCGCATGTGCACTGCAGAACTTTACTAATCAGGGCAGAGAAGTACGCCTGTGCAGGAGCACGATGCTGGGGAACACTGTGAGGTTGACTTAGGGCAACATTGCAAGAAGAAGGGAGGCGCCGGACCAGGACCAGCGACCCCTCTAGGACAGGACCACCTCCTTGGGGAGTATAATAAAAAGGTCTTTTTCTTGTCTTTCAGGTCAGGTTGGGGGTCTATATACAGCATTATAGCATACTGTACATGAGGTCTGATAGGTAATGGCCGTATCTCACCTTGGTCAAACCTGGTGACAGGTTCCCTATAATTAGTACATGGGACATTATTTGGAGAAACAACCAGAATTTGCCCTAAAGGTCCATGTAATATCATAAAATTATGTAACATACAAAATTCGTGATCAAAATGCTCAGTAAATGTTTGCACAATTATAAAACTTACTGGAAAAGTTCTTCCTAATGCAAGATCTCAAAAACAAGGCCAGGAGGTGCCCAGATTTATTAAAAAAAAAAGTTTTCATTTGATTCTGAAAATGTAATAAAATTGTATCTGGAAGATAAAATAGAAAGTCTAATAGAAAAAAAGATTACCCACATTACAATACTTAAATGGAAAGTTCATTTCCTCAGTTATTGCAATTAGGATATTCCCAGCAGCAGTTTGAGAAGACATTAGTGTACGAGACCAAAACAACCTCATTTACTCTTCTGCTAAACACTCTCCTTAGTAATAAGATTGCACTTTTTATATCCTATACCAGAAATGACAGTATCAGCTCAAATAAATATAAGGAAAACAGGTCACCTTCTTTTATTGCTCCAATGTATCCAAAATAAAGATTCAGAATCTCCCAAAATGAATATGCAGACAGGCCCTGTGTAGTCTGATCCTACATTCTCCTTGATACAATCATATGTTCTTGGCAACATTCTGAATGTACATTTGCTAGAATCAAGGGTTCAGATGAAAGTGAATATCTGTGGTTAGGAAATCCATGTTATCTAAAAGAAAGGAAACCCCTTTCATAATCTATTAGCCAGAACATAAAGTGATAGCAAAAGCATTTCTTGCTCTGGAGGACCAGCACTGTGCAATGCTTAATTTCTCCTGCGGTGGTGCTGCAGCGAATTTAAGCTCTATAGTTTGGGACAACTACTATCTCCTTACTGTTAGCGGAATCTTCATACAGGTATTGTCTAGAACAGACTTTCAGTACCTGATAGCAGAAACTATTATGAACATTCTCCTAGTACTTTAGGCCCTCCTTACTCTTACATAGTCATAGTATTGGATTTATTGATATGTAGGTCTTTGAGTGATTTAACTGATCTAACAAACTCAAACTACAAGATCTATAATCAGGTGAGGCGATATCACATCTTGAAGTCTTGGCTTCTGAAACTTCTTTGCCTAATTGTTTTCAAAAATCCAACCAACTTTCAAAATAACTTCCCCATAATTATGGAGAATTTATATATGATGCATGTTGAGAACCTGCTGTTAGAAATGAGCGTCTCAATCTATGGAGGATCGAGTTTGAGTAAAATTTCCTGAAATTCACAGTTTCACGTGAATTGTAACATTTTAAGATTCGATTTGCAGTTCTCTAAAAAATAAAACCAGATTGCTGAGGTATCAGAAAGCAGGCTCACGTAATTTTGTGTTGCCATACGGGACACTCCATAATATATGTCTTATAGTAAAACATGGAGCTCAAGTCCACAATATATAAAACAGATAACTTTTATTAAGTACAAAAAGCATAAAAATTATATAGCAAAAAAGTATATAGACAAAAAGCCAATCAAATTATGGGTCTCCCCATAATGTCATGCAGCTGTGGCATCTAGAGGAGTGCCATACCTTGTTCAGTGGTGGTCAGTACCTGGGCGATCACAGATCAGGGGCTCTGTTATGGACCTGGTGGTTAGGAGCACCCGAAACGACCTGATGGTTAAACTAACAAAGGACAAGCTCTGGGAAGTGGGAGCTCTGCTGACCGCAACCCCTAATCCTATCACACAACTAGAAATAGCCGTGGAGCGTACCTAACTCGGCCTAGACGCCTCTTCATAGCCTAAGAGCTAACTAGCCCTAGAGATAGAAAGATAGAGATAGAAAATAAAGCCTACCTTGCCTCAGAGAAATTCCCCAAAGAAAAAGGCAGCCCCCCACATATAATGACTGTGAGTTAAGATGAAAGTCACAAACACAGAAATGAAACAGATTTCAGCAAAGGGAGGCCAGACTTACTAAACAGACTGAGGATAGGAAAGGTAACTTTGCGGTCAGCACAAAAAACTACAAAAAGACAACGCAGAGTGTGCAAAAAGACCTCCGCACCGACTCACGGTGCGGAGGTGCCACTCTGCATCCCAGAGCTTCCAGCTAGCAAGGCAAAATCATGATAGCAAGCTGGACAAGAAAACAATGAACAAATAATTAACTAGCAGGGACTTAGCTTCTGCTGGAGTAGACAGGTCACCAGAAAGATCCAAGAGCGAACTGAACCAGTAGAAGAACATTGACAGCTGGCATGGAGTAACGATCTGAGTGGAGTTAAATAGAGCAGCCAGCCAAAGAATAAACTAAGTCACCTGTGGAAGGAACCTCAGAAGCAGCAGCTCCACTCACAGCCACCAGAGGGAGTCCATGGACAGAACTCGCCGAAGTACCATTCATGACCACAGGAGGGAGTTCGATAACAGAATTCACAACAGGGCTCCCAGTGGAGCACAGCTTTTACGGCAGTCGTTTTACATCTCCAGAGTCATTAGGTAAGCCTCTTTCTTCTATAGAGTGTAAGTTCTTATAGTCAACAAAGTCCTCTCTCTCTTTCTACCATAGACTGTAAGCTCTTATGGTCAGCAGAGTCCTCTCTTTCTCCTGTAGAGTGTAATCTCTTACGGTCAGTGGGGTCCTCTCTCTCTCCCCTGTAGAGTATAACCTCTTATGGTCAGTGGGTTCCTCTCTTTCTCATGTAGAGTGTAAGCTCTTATGGTCAGCAGAGTCCTCTCTCTCTAATGTAGAGTGTAAGCACTCATGGACCAGTGGGGTCCTCTCTCTCTCATCCCTAAAGTGTAAGCCCTTAATGTCAGCATGATCATCTCTTTCTCTCTATCACTCTCCAACTTCTCTCAACCATGTGTATTTTGTGAGCAATAACATGCTTTCTAAATTTTGAGATTCAAGAAAATTTATTTTACCAAAATCAAATTTTCAGGGAAAATATGTTGAAGTTGGCAAATTTGAATTTCAAAAGATCCATTCATCTCTATATTGAACATCCAGTTTTATTTGTAGAGATGAGATGAGAAGAGATGAGCAAAAGCTTTGTACCGCCCTAGTTTGGTGTCCACTTTGGTTTTCTGTGGGCACTGTAAACATCCTCATCTGGTACTCCAATACCAATGCCATTAATCCACCCCATTACTAACCCCGTATGTTTAAAGCAAAAAAACAAACAGAGAAAAGTCCTTTATTTGTACAAAGCACTCCCAGACTCTCTTTTACCCATTTATTTCTTTTAACAAATCAAATATTTCACAGAGGTCTGCCGTAAATCCTTCTAATGTCCCATGATGATCTCCAACTCTGGTACATACGGATGGTGTGATGAGCGGTGGCATGAGTGACAGCTCAGCACGCCAGCTGGAACACACTGACAGGAGTGTGAAAACACACCTGTAGTGTCGAGTGTTGACATCAGTAAGGGAACCAGACTTAATCGGCTATGAACTGCAGAGACCTTACTGTCATCATCACTCGCAGCATGAAAAATGTCACTTATATCACCGCAGTTGTTTAGAAAATGGGCTGTCTGGCATCCTGACCACATGTCCAGTCCACCTGGCTTGGACTTTCAGTAGAAGAGTGTAAATGCTGCAGAGCCCACATTGTTCCAGGCTTTCCATGTCAGGGACATTGTCTTGCCACCTAATGTGGACAAGTCTGCAGAGACAGCTCAAGTGAAAGTAATTGAGCTGTTTGGTATGCAGGCTGTAGACTGTCCAGGTCTTGCTGGCATAGAGAAGTGTGGTAAGGACCAGAGCGCAGTAAACCTTCAGCTTACTGTTAAGTCTGAGTCCCCTTTGTTCCCAGACGTTCTTATGCTGTCTCCTGGAGGTGATGCTGGTTTTAGCAGTTCTGTTGTTGATGTCAGCGTCTATGGTCACTAAGCGGGAGAGTGTGCTGCCCAAGTAGCTGAAGTTGTCAACTGCTTTCAGGTTGTGCGTAATGTGTAGGGCTGCTGACATGATTTTCCTGGAGCAGGTGGTACATAACTTTGGTCTATATAGTATTGATAACAAGACAGACGTTGTCACAAGCTTGTGAAAAACAGTCCATTTCAGTGCATCTGCTGCTCTGTGCTGGTGTTGAGAGCGCAGTCATCAGCTAACAAGAAGTTTCGATAACAGTCTCATGCACCCTTGTAACAGCCTTCAGGCATCTGGGGTTGAAAATCTTTCAGACAGTTCTGTACCTGACATGAATTCCATCTTCGCAGTTGTTAAAAGCATCTCTCAATATAGTAGAAAATAGGATACTGAACAGGGTCAAGGGAAGTACACAGCCTTGCTTTACACTGTTTGTAACCAGGAAAGCCTCCGATTAATCTCCATCATTCAGGACCTTCACCATCATACCATCATGGAACTGCCAGATGATTCTGATTAACTTGCTCGGGCAGCCAAAGTTTGCCATGATTTTCCACAGACCATCTCTGCTGACTGTGTTGAAATCCTTGGTCAAATGAAGAAAGGTTATGAAAAGGTTGCTATGTTGCTCCTGGCACTTTTCCTAGAATTGATGCTCCTCAAAGACAATATCTGTCACCCACGTTCAGCATGGAAGCCCCATTGGCTTTCGGATAGTAGACCTTTCTCAAGGTGGTGGAGAAGGTGTTTGAGCAAGAGGTGAACCAAAAATTTCCCAGCAGTGGACAGAAGTAAGATGCCTCGATAGCTGTCATGAGATTGGCGGTTGCCTTTTTTATTGTAGATATGGATTATACTGGCATCTTCCAGCTATTGTGGACCCTGTTTCTTTTTCCACATGGACTATAAGAATTTAGTTATCATTTGTATCAGGATAGGGCCTCCTGCTTTGTATAACTTGGCAGGTATAGCACAGTTTCCTGACACTTTGTCACAGGAGAGTTGTTTTACTGCCTTCCTGACATCATTTTCAATCGGAAGAATATCAAGGTCCCTGTTGATCTCAATTTGGGGCAGGTGGCTTCGTCGTTGATAATGGCAGAGCAATTAAGGACACTATTGAAGTGCTCAGCCTACCATTCCAGAATCTGTTTCTTTTCTGTCAGCAGTTAGTTCCATCCGCATTGAGGAAAGATGAGGAGTTGGATGAGTGGGCTTCACATACAGCCTTTAGCACATCATAGATGCATTTGAGGTCATCCCTCCCTGCATAGCCCTGGATTTTGTTAGCCTTCTTGCTTGAACCAGCTGTCCTGCATCTCAAACTTATCCTTAATGTCACATGGATTGGTCATGGTGGGAGCATCAGAGTAGCATGCTTCTTCTTTGTAAGTGAGAAGTGAAATGTCATTAGGCAATCATTGATGCCCTCCAGAAGCTGGGTAAGTTTACGAACAAGTTGAGATTTGATAGCAAATCCCACTGTTGCTTCTTGTCGTTCAGTGCTGCCTCGACCACCACTACGCTCTGTCAGTTAGACCTTATCTGCCAAGAATGTTTTGCTGAGAGCTGCTACAGTGGGGCAAAAAAGTATTTAGTCAGTCAGCAATAGTGCAAGTTCCACCACTTAAAAAGATGAGAGCCGTCTGTAATTTACATCATAGGTAGACCTCAACTATGGGAGACAAACTGAGAAAAAAAAATCCAGAAAATCACATTGTCTGTTTTTTTATCATTTTTTTTGCATATTATGGTGGAAAATAAGTATTTGGTCAGAAACAACCAATCAAGATTTCTGGCTCTCACAGACCTGTAACTTCTTCTTTAAGAGTCTCCTCTTTCCTCCACTCATTACCTGTAGTAATGGCACCTGTTTAAACTTGTTATCAGTATAAAAAGACACCTGTGCACACCCTCAAACAGTCTGACTCCAAACTCCACTATGGTGAAGACCAAAGAGCTGTCAAAGGACACCAGAAACAAAATTGTAGCCCTGCACCAGGCTGGGAAGACTGAATCTGCAATAGCCAACCAGCTTGGAGTGAAGAAATCAACAGTGGGAGCAATAATTAGAAAATGGAAGACATACAAGACCACTGATAATCTCCCTCGATCTGGGGCTCCACGCAAAATCCCACCCCGTGGGGTCAGAATGATCACAAGAACGGTGAGCAAAAATCCCAGAACCACGCGGGGGGACCTAGTGAATGAACTGCAGAGAGCTGGGACCAATGTAACAAGGCCTACCATAAGTAACACACTACGCCACCATGGACTCAGATCCTGCAGTGCCAGACGTGTCCCACTGCTTAAGCCAGTACATGTCCGGGCCCGTCTGAAGTTTGCTAGAGAGCATTTGGATGATCCAGATGAGTTTTGGGAGAATGTCCTATGGTCTGATGAAACCAAACTGGAACTGTTTGGTAGAAACACAACTTGTCGTGTTTGGAGGAAAAAGAATACTGAGTTGCATCCATCAAACACCATACCTACTGTAAAGCATGGTGGTGGAAACATCATGCTTTGGGGCTGTTTCTCTGCAAAGGGGCCAGGACGACTGATCCGGGTACATGAAAGAATGAATGGGGCCATGTATCGTGAGATTTTGAGTGCAAACCTCCTTCCATCAGCAAGGGCATTGAAGATGAAACGTGGCTGGGTCTTTCAACATGACAATTATCCAAAGCACACCGCCAGGGCAACGAAGGAGTGGCTTCGTAAGAAGCATTTCAAGGTCCTGGAGTGGCCTAGCCAGTCTCCAGATCTCAACCCTATAGAAAACCTTTGGAGGGAGTTGAAAGTCCGTGTTGCCAAGCCAAAAGCCAAAAACATCACTGCTCTAGAGGAGATCTGCATGAAGGAATGGGCCAACATACCAACAACAGTGTGTGGCAACCTTGTGAAGACTTACAGAAAACGTTTGACCTCTGTCATTGCCAACAAAGGATATATTACAAAGTATTGAGATGAAATTTTGTTTCTGACCAAATACTTATTTTCCACCATAATATGCAAATAAATTGTTAAAAAAACAGACAATGTGATTTTCTGGATTTTTTTTTCTCAGTTTGTCTCCCATAGTTGAGGTCTACCTATGATGTAAATTACAGACGCCTCTCATCTTTTTAAGTGGTGGAACTTGCACTATTGCTGACTGACTAAATACTTTTTTGCCCCACTGTATATCCATGTTGTAGCTAGCTAGCTTTCCGGTCTGTCTTCCTTGATATTGTCTAGCAGAGTCCTCACATTCCATGTGCCGAGGTTTTATTCTTTGCGTGTCAACTGCTATGAGGGAAACCAGTCAGTTGCGGTAGGCTGACCAGGTCAAGGGAAGCAGATTATGCTTTAGGCACATTTTCTAGCCTCTTCCTCAATGGAGGTGAGTAAAGTGATCCTATAGAGGGCTGCTCAGTCACCCAGGGGGCTGCCAAACTACACTGGTGTTTCGGTCCAGTGGGGGGTGACCCAATGCCCTGGGCTGCCTGTGTGTAGGTTTGTGATTACAGTTTCCAGTGATTCCACACTTGCTGCTCCCCCATCGCTAAAGGACTTTGAAGTGTGGTGATTGAAGTAATGACTTGTGCATGACTTGGATTAAAGTAATAATTGTGCAGGTCATCAGCCTCACTCTTTCGTCCATACCTATCGAGTCCCAGTGACAAAAGCTTGTTGAGATGACTAGAGATAGGTCATAGTGCAATGAATGGCCAGCAGTGTCCTATATGTGCCTAGCTGCACCCTTACAGTGCTCCATAACGTTTTGCTGGGAATCTCTTTCTTGTCCGTTGAATCTTGTATGGTTTCTTTTGAACAGTCCACTGGATCAAGCTTTGAGATGCATGGATGCGCAAACCCTTAAAGTCACCATGGGCCTCAAAACTAACGACTACCCTCATTTGGTTTATCCTGCCTGGTGAGGCGATGTTCCAGGGTGTACCCACCGCCGCATGCTAGCAGTTACTTTGAGGTACAGGTGAGAATTGAGTACCACATGAGGACCAAAGATGGACGAGCTATCCCAAAAGGACACGGCAAGCCCTCCACCAGAGATGCTACCTCTATCTGGAGAACAGAAAACTGCACACACAAAGCACTGATTATATATCTCACTGACATTTCTATCTATCTATTTATCTATCTATCTATCTATCTATCTATCTATCTATCTCATATCTATCTATCTATCATTCTATCTATCTATCTCATATCTATCTATCATCTCATATATCTATGTCTATACAATTTTTTTATTAGTTAGAACAATGGCTTGAAATAACATAATCACTGTGTAAAAGCTGATGTTAAAAGCATCGCAATGTACTCGTGAGACACTAACATTACACTCTACCCTCTTTTCAGCAACAACATGAGAGCGATTTTATTTCTGCTGATGAGTGCAAGCCCTAAGGTAATGAGTAGGGATGAGCAGACAAGTGGATATTCCAGTTTGTCGGGTTTGACCGAACTTTAGTTCAAAGTCAGATTCAAGTACCATAACTCCACACGATCTTGAACCCGAAACCAATAAAAGTCAATGGGGACCTGAAGTTTGGTTCTGTAAAATGGTTGTAGTAAGGGCCAGTGGGTCTCTCTCTGTCCTGTGGGAAGATTTATTTAGTGAGTGACATAATCTCTTTATTCACAGATATGCAGAGTAACCTGTTAATCACTTAATAGGACCACCCACTGGACTACTAATAAAAAAATTGCATTTTTTAGTCAATAAAATAAAATAAAATGTAGATTAATTCTGATATAAAATATGATTATAAACTATGATAGCTTCTCTTTAAAGAAAATAAATACAAGTGTCCAATCTCTTTCCATATTTCTATTAAACCTTTTTTGGGTTTCAAAGAAATTCCTTTCTTATGTAGTTTCTATCTTTCCCATTTACCTGTATTATCAGCAATTGCAGCTATTTGCCTTTTTTGTTATATCCCTGTAGACGGGATCATCACTCTAATTCACAAAGAACTGTGTTTACTATATGTCCTCCAAATTATATATCTAGCAGATGACAGCTATATTTCAACATCTTCCAGCTAAATCTGGCAGGTTATTATATACAGGCCTAGATGTGAGGATAAGCTTCCGCCTCCAGCGGCAGACTAATGCTTACTTCATCATTTTATCAAACTCACTTTTTCTTTTGAATGTGTGCCAACATAAACCTTGCTAGAAATGACTAGAATATATAGTATATGTCTTATAGTCCAAGATACCAACTTATTACATTTTCCACACTATAAAATATTAAAAAGTCATTAAAACAAAAGCAAACCAAATTAGAAAATACTGAAAACTTGCTCTGAATGCATTTCACAAAAGGTTTTTTCAATTATCTGGATCAATGAACTTAATAATTTGCTGATCATTTGTGGTCCCATTACTGGGACCCCCATTGAGGCCAAGAACTGTGTTCTGAAAGTTCTACTAAAATATATTAATGGCTACATATGTGCATCTCTGCTCCATTCATGGTCTTCTATGGACCGATGGATTCCGAAAAACAATGAAGGGAATAGCCACTCCTCCATTATCAAGGAGTATTTCAGAGCCCTAAGTTCAGGACGGGTGAGACCGCCAGTGATGTGCAAGATTTCACCTATCAATAACTTGCAAAGTTAAAACTACACCCTAAAGTGAACTTGTCCTTTATTAATGGTCATTACTTAAATTGAAGCATTGAAAGGGAGTGATCAACCAATGACATCATGAGTAAGAGACTGGCTCCATCTTTACTAATATGTCCAGAGATTTAAAGTTAATTCCCAATTCTAAAGTGATTTACAAAGTGATCATTTTGGGTCAGACCATTGGGACCTCCTCCAATCTAGGGTCATTTTCACTGGTGGAAGGAAGTGCAAAATGGCCGAACGCAAGTAAAAACTGTTATAGAAGTGCTAGATTATCTCTGGGGGTCCTTGAGGTCAAAAGCCCCCATAATTCACAAAGTGATAGTATATCCTAACGATATGCTCCTGTGATGTAAATAAGTTTTCATTATTCTAATGATTGCATTATATATTGATGATTTCTGTTGATATTCATTCACCACGGAGCATTCCATGCATATCACCAATATTAAGTGGAATGTTCTCTTATTATAAAGGATGTGGCCCATGAATGTGTTTGCCAATCATTAGATGCTAATGTATTTCATATTTCATTATTCTATATATTTGCAATATCCTTTATGTACAACATGTAACATACTGTATTCTCATATGATTTCAGTCTTCTCAAGTAGGCTATACAATTTCTACTCAAATCAGGTGTAAACCGAATATATGTGGGATTACATATTCAGTATAGTGATAGTGTTACTAATTAAGCACCACTAGTAAGTGGATCTGCTCTCTGGACTGGATTCTCCATTAGACAGAAGAGACCCGTAATTTAAAGGGTTCTACTCTGCAAGATCAGGGTCATGTAGTGGAAGATGGTGCAGTTATCTAAGGCTGCTGTCACACTATCAGTATTTGGTCAGTATTTTACATCAGTATTTGTAAGCCAAAACCAGGAGTGGGTGATAAATGCAGAAGTGGTGCAGATTAGGGTTGAGCGAAACGGGTCGAACATTTTCAAAAGTCGCCGACTTTTGGCTAAGTCGGGGTTTCATGAAACCCGATCCGACCCCTGTGCGGGGTCGGCCATGCGGTACGCGACTTTCGCGCCAAAGTCGCGTTTCAATGACGCGAAAAGCGCCATTTCTCAGCCAATGAAGGTAAACGCAGAGTGTGGGCAGCGTGATGACATAGGTCCTGGTCCCCACCATCTTAGAGAAGGGCATTGCAGTGATTGGCTTGCTGTCTGCGACGTCACAGGGGCTATAAAGAGGCGTTCCCGCCGACCGCCATCTTACTGCTGCTGATCTGAGCTTAGGGAGAGGTTGCTGCCGCTTTGTCAGAAGCAGGGATAGCGTTAGGCAGGGTCCATTAACCACAAAACCGCTTGTGCTGCAGCGATTTGCACTGTCCAACACCACCCTCGGTGTGCAGGGACAGTGGAAGTTTTTTTTTTTTTTTTTCCCCCTCAGCGCTGTAGCTCATTGGGCTGCCCTAGAAGGCTCCCTGATAGCTGCATTGCTGTGTGTACGCCGCTGTGCAAACCAACTGCTTTTTTCAAAGCACAAATCCTCTTGTTCCTTCCTTTCTGCACAGCTATCTTTTTTGTTTGTCCACACTTTTTATTTGATTTGTGCATCAGTCCACTCCTTATTGCTGCCTGCCATACCTGGCTGAGATTACTGCAGGCAGGGAGATAGTAGCTGCCTGCCATACCTGGCTGAGATTACTGCAGGCAGGGAGATAGTAATTGTAGGACATTCCCTGTTTTTTTTTTTTGTTTTTTTTTTGGTGGGAGATTAAGATTGGCAATTTGGCATTTCTGCTAGAGTGCCATCCCTGTGTGTGCCATCTCTCTCACATAGTGGGCCATAGAAAGCCTTTTCATTTTTCTGTATTTTTTTTTGTGGGGTGTATAAATTCTCCCTGATAAAAATACAGTGGGAGATTAATATTGGCCTTTGGGCTTGTGTGCCAGTCCTGAGTGTGCCATCTCTCTCACAAATAGTGGGCCATAGAAAGCCTATTTAATTTTTTTTTGGGTTTTATAAATTCTCCCTGAAAAAAAGGGAGATTAATATTGGCCTCTGGGCTTGTGTGCCAGTCCTGAGCGTGCCATCTGTGCCAGTCCTGAGTCTGGCATCTCTCTCACAAATAGTGGGCCATAGAAAGCCTATTTAATTTTTTTTTGGGTTTTATAAATTCTCCCTGAAAAAAAGGGAGATTAATATTGGCCTCTGGGCTTGTGTGCCAGTCCTGAGCGTGCCATCTGTGCCAGCCCTGAGTCTGGCATCTCTCTCACAAATAGTGGGCCATAGAAAGCCTATTTAATTTTTTTTTGGGTTTTATAAATTCTCCCTGAAAAAAAGGGAGATTAATATTGGCCTCTGGGCTTGTGTGCCAGTCCTGAGCGTGCCATCTGTGCCAGCCCTGAGTGTGCCATCTCTCTCACAAATAGTGGGCCATAGAAAGCCTATTTAATTTTTTTTTTGGTTTTATAAATTCTCCCTGAAAAAAAGGGAGATTAATATTGGCCTCTGGGCTTGTGGGCCAGTTGTGAGCGTGCCATCTGTGCCAGTCCTGAGCGTGCCATCTCTCTCACAAATAGTGGGCCATAGAAAGCCTATTTAATTTTTTTTTTGGTTTTATAAATTTTCCCTGAAAAAAGGGAGATTAATATTGGCCTCTGGGCTTGTGTGCCAGTTGTGAGCGTGCCATCTGTGCCAGTCCTGAGCGTGCCATCTCTCTCACAAATAGTGGGCCATAGAAAGCCTATTTAAATATTTTTTTGGTTTTATAAATTCTCCCAGAAAAAAAGGGAGATTAATATTGGCCTCTGGGCTTCTGTGCCAGTCCTGAGCGTGCCATCTGTGCCAGTCCTGAGCGTCCCATCTCTCTCACAAATAGTGGGCCATAGAAAGCCTATTTTTTTTTTTTTTTTGGGTTTTAGAAATTCTCCCTGAAAAAAAAAGGGAGATTAATATTGCCCTTTGGGATTGTGTGCCAGTACTAAGCGTGCCATCTCTCTCTCTCTCTCAGTCAGTGGGCCATAGAACGCCTATTTTTGGTTTTATTTGTTTTCTAAATTCTCCCTGAAAAAATCATTTTATTTTATTTGGTTTCTAAATTCTTCCTGATAAAATCATATTTTTTTTATTTTTTTTTTTCTAAAGTCTCCCTGAAAAAAACAAAACAAAAAAAAAAACAAACAAAAAAAACAGTGGGGGATTAATATTGGCCTTTCTGCTTGTGTGCCAGTCTTGACTCCTGTGTGCGTCATCTCTCACTTAGTGGGCCATAGAACGCCTATTTTTTGTTTTATTAGTTTTATAAATTCTCCCTGAAAAAATCATTTTATTTTATTTGGTTTCTAAATTCTTCCTGATAAAATCATATTTTTTTTATTATTTTTTTTTCTAAAGTCTCCCTGAAAAAAAAAAAAGAAAAACAACCAAAAAAAACAGTGGGAGATTAATATTGGCCTTTCTGCTTGTGTGCCAGTCTTGACTCCTGGGTGTGCCATCTCTCTCTCTCTCTCTCTCTCTCCAATTGTGGTCCATAGAAAGCCTATATTTTTTTTCCTTGATTTGGGTTCCAAAATATACCAGAGAAAATAACTACATCAATCATTGGTAGAAAAATATTGGCCTCTGGGCTTGTGTGCCACTCCTGACTCCTCTGTGCGTCATCTCTCAGTCAGTGGGCCATAGAACGCCTATTTTTGTTTTTATTTGTTTTATAAATTCTCCCTGAAAAAATCATTTTATTTTATTTGGTTTCTAAATTCTTCCTGATAAAATCATATTTTTTTTATTATTTTTTTTTTCTAAAGTCTCCCTGAAAAAAAAAAAAAAAAAACAACCAAAAAAAACAGTGGGAGATTAATATTGGCCTTTCTGCTTGTGTGCCAGTCTTGACTCCTGGGTGTGCCATCTCTCTCTCTCTCTCTCTCTCTCCAATTGTGGTCCATAGAAAGCCTATATTTTTTTTCCTTGATTTGGGTTCCAAAATCTACCAGAGAAAATAACTCCATCAATCATTGGTAGAAAAATATTGGCCTCTGGGCTTGTGTGCCACTCCTGATTCCTGTGTGCGTCATCTCTCACTCAGTGGCCCATAGAAAGCATATAGTTTGTTACATTTGTTTTCTAAATTCTCCCTGCAAAAATCTATTTTTTTTTTTTTTTTGGGGTTTCTAAAGTGTTCCTGAAAAAATTAAAAAAAAAAAAAAAATAATAGTGTGACATTAATATTAACATTTGTGCTTCAGTGACAGTCCTGCGTGTGGGGCATCTCTCTAATTTGCAGCCACCAAAAACAGAGTGTGTAACATTGGGCCTGATTTTCGCTGTGGTCTCACCAACCTGTAAAGGGGTAGCTAAATCATACTGAAGTTATAGCTCACCGTGTAAGTTGTGTGACTGCAACAAATAACGTTAGTTTGGTTACGTTTTTAAAACAATGAGGAAGTCTAGTGGAAGAGGTCGTGGCCGGGGGCGTTCATTGTCAGCTGGTAATGAGGGTAGTGGTAGTGGTGGAGCATCAGGTGGTCGTGGGGAAAAAAA